>NC_090792.1:10229990-10279990 GCF_040054535.1 Antennarius striatus
CACGTAGTTCATGATAGAGTGATTTGAAATTCTCACCTTAGTATGCAAATTATTCACAACTGATCTCACAGTCACTTTATCAAAGCATTATCTTTTTATTCCTCATTAGAATTCTAGTCACAGTCTATGAAAAGCTTGTTTCAACATATACCGTATCACCGCTGCGTCTGTACAGTAACGCCGCTGAGCTGAAATCAGTCTTAGACCTGCTACTTTAATTCATCTCCAGCATTCCCATGTTTAATTTTTTGCCTTGGCTGCCCACAGGGATTTTAACCCTTTCTGCTGTCTCATTTTAATCAGATGCTTTTTTTGTTAAATGTTTAACTTAAATTGGGAGCCTCATAAATATTCCAAATCACTCGTCCTGTGTTTGATGAGGAAATGAGCCTTGTACCCGCCGCGATTCCCCAGGCAGGCAGGCAGGGAGAGGAAAAAAAACCTATAACTTAACTCTTGGAACCAGATCTGCGCTGTGCTCTGACAGCCTACATTAGCAAGCGGCAAATTGTTTTAACAATGTGAGGGCCGCCTTTGTGTCGAGATAATGATGATATCTCATTTCTGTGGCGCTACATGCTGCTGAGGTAATCATAAAGGTCTCCACTGTCATCATTGCCTGAGAGCACCTTTTATAGTCAGAGAGGAATACAGCTGGAGCTGAATATGAATCTCACGGCTGCATCATAGACTTTACAGACAGCAAAGCAAGTTTTGATATCTGTTGAAGTAAATTATATTCATGTAAATTTGTAGTAGACAGAGTTTAATATCTTAACCTGACGGCAAATGTCGAAGTGGTTTGACCTTCCAGTTAGTCAGATAGGCCTCAGAATTTCTCTGTTTCTGTCCGTCCTTCTTTCCTGTGGCTCTCTGGTCATTAATCTTCCACACAGGTGCTGAGGACTCCTGACCCTCCGCTCCACTTCCTCCATTAGCACCATGACAGCTCCACTGTAAGGTTCATACACCCAACCGAATTTCAATCCCTCTTCTGCAACACAACTTCAGCTGGACCTGGCACTGAATTCCATGGTGTCCACTTCACTCCTCAGAAGTTCATTTACACTCGTTTCTGAGCAGCTTTATCCTCCCATCGTAGCATTAACTGATTTTTTTTGTGAATTAATGTGTAAATAATACAGCAACTAAAATATAGTTTATGGGAATGAAGACATGTTCAAACTTTAGAACCATTTTTTTGCAGGAAGACAACTTGTAAGTGTTTTGTGCCAGAATATGTAAAATTCAGAAGCTTCATATGTTATATCATTAAACACTGGAAGAATTCATCTTGTCAAAAATTTGACAGATAAATTAATGTGGAAATGTACAGTTTTAATAATGATTAGATAACTGGTTGGTAAATGTACAAGAGGCAGTCAAATGGTCCAGCAGGTTGAAGCTGAGTTCAATTGACCTGTTATACGTATTGTTTAATCTCCAGAAAAAAGTCATATTTTATTAGATAATATTTACAGTCGTCTATAAAATATTTCTCTTCAAAATAAGTGGAAGCTTATATTCTCCAAAACAATTTAGTTTGCGCACGTATTTTTCAATGTAAGTGCATGGGAGAGTGATCGATTCATCTAAATGTACAAAAACGAATAACCAGAAGCAGAATTTTGCAGGTCAGTGTGTGGGAATTCCTTTTTGTATGATCAACCATTCCTAAAACCCTTGCAGAGGAGTGGAAGTGCAAATTTTTGCAAATGTCTCTGAATCTTTGCCATGATAGCAAGTCACAGCCCCTCCACTTCAGTTTCACAGCGAAGGCAGACCCTTACAACAGCTGGACCAACTCACATCACACACTGTTATAACCCCAAACCAATGCACACGGGTAGTTGTTTTAACATATGCAGCATCTCTTTGCATCCTCTCACAGGCTGCCATACGCCCAGGCCTAAGGCTAAGGAAAACACAAATGTCAGTCAGGATGAGGAAAGGTTACTGGGTGGCTGGGAACTTGATACTGTTAATTTGGTCTCCGGGGACAGAGGAGTCGACCAACATAGTGATCTGGTCCTGCAAACTCATGAGATATATCCAAAATAGCAACTTCTCTGGCAGCCTCCAGTCGTCTATGATAAAGAGACTTCCACCGCATCCAAACTTCCGTCAGGATCTATATTGGAAGCAGGAGAAAGAACGATCCCTTTCTCCTGTTAATCAATTGATTAATAATAATAGCCTACAAGAACAATGAAGAATTTTTAATAACGGGTTGTGTAAAAAAATACAGCAAACTGTTAAGTATATAATTAAAATATTCATAGAATACACCAGATAAACATGTAACGGACATATTATCACAAGGAGTTATATGACAGCTTCCACAGGAAGTACTGAAAGTTCTTGTGAGGATATCAGAGGTGGGACCATGGTGTGGATAGGTGTGTGTATGTTCGTGGTGGTCCCAGCCAGACGGTGTGTCTGACTTTCAGCGTGTCTCTCCTCCCCATCACACTGAGGTCACCTCGTTCGTATCGCTAGCGCAGCAGTCACATTGTGCTTCAATGCAGACAGATTGCTTATAATAACCGTTAGAGACCTTTCATTTTTCCCTGTCAGCAATTTGCAGGATAATTTTGGCACGCTTTAAGGATTCAACTCTCCTAATAAGAGGATAAAAATAAACAGGGCAGTTGTTGAGGCACTATATTGGGATGGCATAATCCCATTTACAAGTCTGAACGCACTCTGGCCAATACAATCAAAGCCCAGCAATATTGTTACATGGGGCAATTTTCACCATTTCTAAAACAAGGAATGACTGAGTGCAAGGCTTTTAGACCGCCAGGATATACTAAATGGATGAAACGTCACTTTCCTAATGGCATTACTAAAGACCTACAAGCTCAGTCAATTCATGTACCATAACAAATATGAGGTACATTTATTTTTGTCCCAGCTATTGACCACTTTAGCAGCAGATTACATTATAAGTCTATTTTAATTTACTTTTATAGCTGTTTAAACAAGTTTCAAATTCTGCAGAAGTGGAGCGTATTGATTGTGGCTGTTGCACAGACGTGCTGGAACTTCACCGTGAGCCCAGTTCCATCTAAAGTGTCGCAGTTTATCTGACGACAACCTGACGACTGCATCACATACCTACATAATCTGTGGGTACACTTAATTCGTTGCCTACGTTGATTTGATTTTCATTAAATGTAGAGCGACAATGCGATTTGGCTATGAAAAACAGATGCACATAGACATTACGCAGAGCTGAGAGATTAGTTAAGTAAATCAAATCCTGAAAGTTTGAGAAGAGAACGATACAAAATGCTGGTGTATGAAAAGAGAATACAGATTTTTGTAGGTTGAGATAGACTTGAGAGTCTGAAGAATTAATCAGCAGAGGCTGAAGGACAGAGGTTGATGGAATAAACTGAGGTCACTTCTACTTTGAGTCAGATGGACATTTAAAAACATAGCCACAGATCAATACACACAGGGCTATCTCTGTAGATAAGATCAATCCATTACTGTCATCAGCACCAAATATTTTCTGCTTTCTGATTAGAATAAGTCTTCGCTCAGTCAAACACATGTTCATCCATAAGCAAAAACAGGGATGCATATTGGGATTGCTATTCTCTATAAGCATGAATTAAACAGGGGCTATAACTTTTTTATGAGTTCATAATTTGTGGTAATCTCTTATCAAATGTTTATTCCCTGGAACCCAGACTGTCTAGAAATGAAATTGAAATGTGTGTTGTTAATTTGGGGTCTTTATTTATCTCCTGTATCTCTCCTATACTCGCTTTATGTATCTAATATTTCTAGTATACCACCGTCCAGGAAAAGTGACACAAGAAGCCATAAATTCCCTCCTAATTCCAAATAATTCCGATTACATGGACGAGTAGTTTTCAATCAGAAAGATAATCTGGATGATAGATGGTGGGATAATTGGCTGTCTCTGCCACGTAAATATTGTGTCGTTCTATTAATCTTGCCGAATGAAGTGTCAAGCTGTCACTCATTCGTCAAACTGAATTAGGAAATATAACGAATAAATAAATGCATGCGGGTGGCGGTGGCTGTGTGTGTGTGTGTGTGTGTGTGTGTGTGTGTGTGTGTGTGTGTGTGTGTGTGTGTGTGTGTGTGTGTGTGTGTGTGTGTGTGTGTGTGTGTGTGTGTGAGTGTGTGAGTGTGTTTGAGATAAAGAGAGAGAGAGAGATAAGATGAGATGAGTGTGGTGGTTGTCTGGGCTTTAGAGAGGAAGTAGAGTAAAACAGAGGAATGGGATGCATCTATTGACAGAGGATAGAGGAAAGACCATAGTCACAGACGATAAAATCATCTGTAGCAGCACACATCTTATTCTGAGATGTGTGTAACAATACATTGCACTTCATCCTGCCAAAGGTGTTTTTATCAGGAGGGATTCTCTCAGAATGACATTGTGCTTTATGCTCCAGGGTTCATATCTGTCACACGTCACTAACAGCCACCAGCCCTGAATATTTGACTCAACTATCATGTGGACAGCTGAGATTGTTTTAACCTCAGTGGCAGAAAGGTCATTTATTCAAATAAACTCACAGTGATTTTCATAATGTGTTCTGGTAATTCGTAATAAATGTTTGCTTGATATGTGGAGGCTGAATATAAGAAAGCAACATTAGAATTTCCTGCATTTTATAAAATAAGATTTAAGACATTAGTCATGAGCTGATCTATTATTTATCACTTAACCTGTACACACACACACACACAAACACACACACACACGCACACACACACACACACACACACACACACACACACACACACACACACACACACACACACACACACACACACACACACACACACACACACACACACAAATGGAGCAGTGACATCCTTTTAATTTAATTTATAAAGTTCATAATTAACAACCAAAAGACTGCAGGAGACCTGGTGTCAGACTGGAGAAAGGGATTCGGTCATAAGAATAAAAATGAAGTTTTCATTGAATTCTGAATTAAATATCAAATATCGGTAATTTCACAGAAAAGGTCAGCTTTAATGGAGTTCCTCCCTGCTTTGTAATATCACATATTTCTCCTGAAACAGTCTAGTTAGCTCGATGTGGCCTGCTAATTGTGGCTGGTTAATTAATGAAACCCTCAGGTGTTCGCAAAGGCAAACAAAGACCATGCTCTCCTAAATCATCAGTGCCCTTCGACATGATTATTATCCAGTGGCAGGTGAACCCGAGCCTTGACGCATGACAGATTAGATCTTCTCAGAGGATGGGCCGTCCATTTATCTGCCTGATAAACTCAGAGCCTCTCTCCATTTTCAATCATCAGAACAGAAATGAGATTAACAATCTAATGATGGCAGCAGCCCCTGCACGCGCGTGCACACACACACACACACACACACACACACACACAGAAGCAAATATCCGTTTATTGTAGCTTTTATTTTGAGCATTGCTAAAAGCATCTTCATGGACTCATGATAACATTATTATTGATAATGTATCAGGAAACAAGCAGCTTGTTTTAATTCCATGATTTTGATTTCTTGTATTCTTCCTGTTCTGTACGGCGTGGGTTCACACTGATCCGTACAGATCCTGGCCTGTCATTCCACAGCTCCCATACCTTGGACCTAAATTTACAGTGCAATGCTTGTGTGCCCCCATGTATTCTCTTTGTGGGTCAGCCCCTCCCCTGCTGTCCCTGACACGCATAGCAAGCACCCCGGCCCTCGTAAACCTGACAACTTCACTAAACTATGCTAACAAGGCTGCAGTGATTTGTATATGCACAGCCTGGTGGCACGTGGCGCTGGGGGTTTGGGGGGGGGCGGCATAGATGAAGGTCTCGGCAGGGGGATCAAGAATGGAATCTACTTGTGTGGCGAGAGCAGCTAATCAAAGCACCGCCACATGTAAAGACTTCAGTGTAGACAAACATATATGCATTAAGAGGGTCCACATGGTATAAGGTGACCGAGGAGGCAACCACAAGGTTCAGCTCAGCGAATCCTCACAGCTCCAGGATTTATAGATTCCAGGTTGAAAGGCTGGTGCTACTGCAGAACGCACACACACACACACATACACACACACAGCTCTTATAATTTAAGGTGGAATCTTTTAGAGGTGATGAGCTTTTTAGGTTTGAATGTCGCTCGCATTCTTTATAAGAAAGGAAGGGTTGATAAATTTAATCCATTTGTTTCCTTCTCCTCATGTGAATAAAGATTCATTACGATGCTAAAAAAGGGATATGTTCCAAAGGTTATATTTTTATATTGTATGAAACAAAAATTAAGCTTTCTTCCAACACGTAAAGGTTCTGAATGTGTTTATTTTGCTCAGTTGGTAGTCTCTGTCATGTCTCTGTTTATTAATAGCTGTGTGTGTGCCCTCAGAGAAATGAACCGGTCCGCTGCATTCTCTCTGGTGATTGAAGGCCGTCCTGCTGCTTTACTGCCCGACAGGTGAAGGCATCGACAAGAGCAGAGCCCCAGACATGACTTAGCGGTTGGTAATCTGAGGGAGTCACAGTTAAAATTATATTACACTTCATTAAAACTCACTTCTTTTTATCTGTTTAGGAATGACATTCAGGAAGTGCTTGGTTAATAAGATCGTTCTGCTGAAGGATCCTTAATTTTAAAGTGGGTGTGTCATGCTCTAATGCCACGCCTGAGATGAGCAAAAGCATCTGGAGGGACTAGGATGATTTTCTCACTACATTGTTTTCTTACCGTTTATATCAGAACAGACACAAAGTTTCTTTTTATCCAAGACAGAGCTTCTGGAAGTGTCACGACATACAAATTGTACATGCGTATAAGAAAAATATGCAGGTTGCGATTTGTCATGAAAAAAATAAGCAACCAACAGGCCTAAATCTTTTTTAGGTTAATGGTAGGCTCTATGATCCATTCATATTTATTACAAACAAAAAGAAACAAATAGCAAATATGTGGTCTTTTCTTCTTTCATGTTGACTCCTCATCGGCAGTGTTTTTCCTTCTTTTATCCACATCCCTGTGAACTTTGGAGCCGGAAACAAATATATGTACAATACATTTATGTACACAAGGATGTTCAGGAACATCTGGACTGTTGACAAACCGAATCAGGTTGAAATTTATTGCCAGCAATGTAGACTACAGGCAACCCGTAGGAAAACTCTATAAAAACCTGTCTATTTTTTTTTTTTAATTATTGACAGGTTGTCCCCCTGTCGGAGCTAAATGATGTTTTGGGTCTCCTGGGGATAACTGGTGCTCAGGTATGAGTAGGAACCAATGTTGGCTGGGTTAGATTTCTGCCAGGAAGCATTAACAGGTTTTTACATGTTGAAATCTAAATGTGTTCCTATTTGATGTTTTTTGTTGGTCGAGTTAACTGATAAACTTAATGGAAATGAAACAGTAATCAAATACAAAGTGGTGTCTCTGACATATGATTACAAGGAGGCGTAACAGCACGTTTTTCATGTAAGTGTGGTGGAATACCTCAGTGGATTAAAGCTTGATTTAGCCTCTACTAACCCCAGGATAAAATTCATATTTGCTGGAAGATTGGAGGCAGACTGGAAGCTTGTGTGGAACTGTCATATTTTTACATACCTGTTTGTTTTCCCTAGCTCCTCTGATTTTGATCAATCACATAATCTCTGTCTGCTCTCTTATATCATTTATTTCTACTGTAGCTTCTCCACCAGGATGAAAATATTCATTCATTCATTCATTCTTCTTCTTAACCAATGTTTCCGTATAGGCGAGTCAAGGAAGAAAACATTAGATACCCACAAAATATGTTGTGACATCAAGATGAACTTTGCAGATAGAGTATATGAATCCCTATCACCACACAGATACAGACACAGGTACACACAGGTACACACACACACACACACACACACACACACACACACACACACACACACACACACAAAGCAACACGTCATTCATTGGATATCTTTCATATCATTGTAATCTATGCAGAATGATCACGCAAGTGTCAAGGTCAGTACACTCAGTCTTTTATTTCTTTATGTTTTCTACACATACTCAAAAATGTGTAGTTAACTCTAAAAAAGAACTTTATTAGGCCCTGAATTATAGACTTCATATGACTAAGGCTACAGATGACCGTTATGTGTAACAGTTTGAGTGTGTCTAGATCCTTTCCACTTGTGGTTTTGTATTACTGGGTTGCAACATGGGGTAATTCCACATCCCATCACAATTATTTCTGTGCGTTCAAATTGCTATCAATGAAATGTGCCTGAGTTTAATGTTGACACCTTATATTAGTATGAATGAACTCTGCTCATAACCAGCAGCTCTGCTGCTAGCAGGCCGATCGCACACCCACAAAACTTGGAAGATCCATGCTTATTGTGTTCTGTGACGAAATCACACCCTTATGCATGACCTAATATTGTGACCAAAGAACACCCACACACACACACACACACACACACACACACACACACACACACACACACACACACACACACACACACACACACAAACACACACACACTGTTTAATCAAAATCTTGATATGCCACACCTGTCTAGTGGATTATCTTTTTTTAGGATAAGTGCTCACCAACATCCACCATGAAAAATTTGTACGTACAAACTGAGATTGAGATTGAGATTGAGATTGAAGATGTCGTCATGGTATTTTTGATAAGTCTTAAAACTTTTACTTTTAAAGGTAGCGCTAGAAAAAAATACTGCATTTATATTATTGTTGAATGTCCTGAAGTCCTTAAGAGTTTCAAATAACCACACATCTGCCAGAAATTAGATAAATGTAACAGCAACAAAAATATTTGCTTGTGTGTTGTGTCTTAACATTTTTCTGTTATCCTTCAAAACATACCATGAGACAGTAACATTTGAACAAAGATAATACCCATCAGGGCTTTTTCAGGTCAGTGCCTCCCAGACTGTAACATCGTCATTTGTTTGTCTGCCTCTCAGGGGTCAGCAGGCAGCGAAGTCAGGAGGAGAGAACGAGTGAGCACCTGATCTCGGAGCAGGGTTGTCAGCGTGGAGCTGAATGGGCTGCATAGAACTTCTGTCGGAGGGTGTCAAATGTCCACTGTCCACACTGTGGCCCTCTGTCTTGAACATGGCTGGATCTCAATGGAGCCTTTGATGGGCCTTTCACTGTGCACCTTGCCACAGAGCACTGGGCCTGCGATGGGGAAGTTCATGATGTACAACACCTGGCATGGATACAGAAACACATGCCCGAGACAAAACAAAGGCCACTTTGTCAAGTGTTTATTGGGAATTAAACTCCCCTCCCTTCTTATAACATTCATAAAACACATGATGGAAAGGAACACGATGATATGGGACAGCACTCAAAGATGGGCAGCCACCGGAGATGCGACTGTAAATGGGCAATATGCCGTTAGGGAAATCATAACTCATTGGCATAGGGAAATCACAAGCCACTGGCGTACCATGCTACATTTTAGATTAATATCTCATAAGTCAGACTAAGATTCTGATCATTTTTCAGACTTGTTTGGGTTTAGATATCTGAAAAGTTGAATGATGGCACGCGTAAGGTACAGGTATGTAGAACAATAACAACCTTGTTTAATGAAATAAAAGAAGACACCTATTAGCACTGTGGTGAAGAGGTTATACAAAAGCTCAAAAATCTACTTTTTACACCAAGAATGTGCTGTATAGTGCAGTTGCATCCGTCTCAAATCCCACCACACTTGGCCCTCTTCAGTTCTCATGCACCTGCCCCTGCGTCCCTCCACCTGCACTGCCCCTCTACTCCTTCACCCCCCATCCCAATAACAGAAGGTTCAGCTCCGGGATCATCCTCTTTCTCCCTCATCTGCAGTTCAAAGCCTGTTGACTGAATTATCTCTGGACGGTAAGAGCGAAAGGAAACAACTGTCAGCAGCAACTGTCAGCTAGCCGGAGGGAAACGTTTCTCCGACAGCCGCTCGGCTAACCGGTCTTTAATGCTCCATCCTGAGCAGGAGGAGCGACAGGAGCAGGAAGAAGCTTGAGGACACATCAGCGTCTGCACACAGAGCTGTCTACAGAGAGATGGGTCCAGTGTTTCCTCTCGGGGGGGGAGCGGTGTCATGAGATAGTGGATGTTCGCAGCGAGAGCGGAAGCTGAGGTTTCAAGTTTGAGTGGCCACAGACACCGCCTGACCGAGGTGTTGAGAGGAAGGCTCTGGTGGCCCGGCCTGCAGGAAGATGGAGGAGAATGAACAAGCCATATTACCATGGTTACAGAGAGTCCAAGATCAATCAAGGATGGTTTATGGGAAATTGTTTCCACTCTCATGTCAGTTGTGTCACCACCGGAGTTCATGGTTGGTGCATCTGATCCAATACAAGCCTTAAAGGTTTATTTATGTGGTTTATTCAGTGATACAGAAACAGTGAAAACATCAATACATAACTGGGTTTTTGAAACGTTTTGGCTTTGGGACAGTTTTGTCTGGCAGCTCTAGCGTTGTCTTAACTGATGACATCATCATGCGCTATTGAATACTAATTACATAGATTTCATGTTTCCATCAGATAGAAAGCGATTTGTTTTATTGTTCTAATTATAAGCAAATTTTGGCCTGAAGCACATTTAAAAACCAACACATTTACACTGACAACATCAACATGGCCAGTCAGCGTAAACGTTTTGCCACCATATGGCGCCACCCTTAACTACAGTATGGCCTGTTCCATACAGGTGATTTAAAGATGTCAGAGTCCCCTACATTCATATAGACCCCCACCCATCCACCACCCCCCCCCAAAGCCAACTCGTCTGTCTTGGCTCTCTGGCACACAAGGTCATCCCCTAGCCAGTCACGACACTCCAATTAAGGCGACTGATGGACGCAGCTAATTGGTACGATTTATAACCTTCTTTTATTATGCTTTATGAGGAAGGCAAGTGGAGGACATTACCATTTATAGGCCCCAGGCTCCATGCTGGATCACTGTCATCCACCTCTGTCCAGCCTGACTGCTAAATACTCGAGCTGGAGCAAGAAAATCCTCTATTTCTGTTTCAGCGTGAAGAGAAAAGCAATATGATGTGCAAAGTCAAAAGTAACGCGTCAAGGAAAAAAGGAAGAAAAAATGGATAATAGGAAGATTGAAAAGGGAAGACAACGCTAAAAATCTGGTCAAGTATGCAGCGGGGCTCTGATGGGGCAGGAAAGAGAAGGGAAGCATGGCTCCCATAATGAGTGTGTGGTTATTGATTGTATTGTCAGGGTGGCTGACCAGGGCCCCGTGTGCTATGGGCCCCAGTCCATCTGTGGACAATGCAGTCAGTTACACCTCACTGCTCTGGCTAATAAAGAACAGGCAGATTGATGTCACCAGTATGGTTGAACTCTACCTAACACTCACCAGCATCACTCACACTCACACACACACACACACACACACACACACACACACACACACACACACACACACACACACACACACACACACACACACACACACACACACACACACGTTACTGTGGGACAGCTGTGTGATGGTCACAACATTTTCATCATCTTTCCTCATAGAGAAATTTTTGGTGTGGTTTACAGTTATTATGATTACATTTGTAATACAAAGCTGCATCTGATTCTTATTATGTGCCAACTATTTGACAATTTATTATTTAGTTTACTAAATGTCATATAATAGTGAAATTAGCTTTTAAAACCATACAACCCAAGAATGGCATCCCCAGTTCAGTTTTAAACAAGTTTCATTTATTTGCAATTACATAAAACAAGTTCTTTCATTTGCAAATCTGGAATCCTTATTCTTGATAAAATGACTTTACAGTTATTAGATTGTGTATACTCCTAACTGGTTATCAGCTCCCTGACTAATCACTACAGGATTAATGGTTTCAGCTTTATTAAATAATAACACAAAGGTAATTTAACAAAAAATGAGATTTTGTACCTGTAGAGTTCTTTGTTTCATAACACACATGTAATAACTCCGGTAAAAGCTTTATTTTATGACTAGATTCTGTTTAGGGTTTGACATCACCTCTAATCCAAGAGGCATCCTGAGTTCTGAAGTACTAAATACAATGTGTATGTAAATAAAGAAATTGAATGAAGTGAATGTATATAAATAAATTAATAGTAAATTAATCTCTCACTAAATTTGACATATCACAGGTTGAGGAAGCGAACATGATCAGCAAAGAGACTTCCCCGAAAAAGACGCTGTCCTCACCTCGGCCAGGAGTAGTAGTAAGAGCTACCTAACCAGTTTGTATCAACAAAAACAACAACACTTATCTGAAGCATCTCCCTGTTCATTTCCTTATATTACTATATCTTGCGCACAGAAAATGCCAGACAGCATACTTAAAATACCTATCATTGTTGTCTGACAGACTGAGGACATTTTCGGTCATGACTATTGCGCAAACAATAAACAGCAGCAGTCGTCACTCTGCCGCCGTCGACCAACCTTAAAACTGGCCTCCTTTAGGAGGAAGTTAGCGCCTCCACCTGAACATTTGGCTGCACTCAAATGACAGCGTCTCTGTTGCAGAAGCACAAGTGATTACTCCTGTGCAGCCAGCTAAAACACAAAAATCAATAAACAATCTCAACGTTTCTGAGGGCCTTTGGTCTGACTTAATAAATGTCTCAATCCGCTGTTATGACTTCATTTTGCTTTAACGTCTTCTTTATGTGCATCTTTTGCTGATCAATTAGAGAATGGAGTGCCCCATCTGTCACGGCACGTGGCTTCCACCCGCCGCTACGGGACACACACACACACACACACACACCTCATGTCCAAACACAAGGTGAACTACTATTTTAATCCTTGAAACGAAATACTTTCTGAAAGCACTCTCTTGAATGGCTCATTAGAGATCATGCCATCCTCCCCTGTCAGGTTATTCTACAGCCTGACATCCTGTGTGCTGTTGTGTTGCTTAATTTTATCATCTATAAATTTTTGTAAGCATGATTTGTTTTAAGAGTATATCAGATATTATCCACCTTTTCGTGCTGCTTTGGTAAAAAAAACAAAAACAATGGAAGCTGTCACGCTCAGGTCCAGCCAAAGACAAGACATGCATATGTAGCGCAGGGGAGACACCAATTCAGGCAACCACAGGATCTTTCTCTTCAGGCTGCTGCTGTCACAGGGCTTAATCCTGGTGCTGTCAGGATGACAGGTGAGTGGTGGCGGAGCCCCTGGTCTGTGAAGCTCCTGGAGAATTTCACACACACTCCTCTCTTGTCTCCCATCGATTCTGCCACTTCCCATTATTGTCAATCAGTGCGGCATTGTCTCCACGGGAGGAGCTGAGCAGCAGGCAATTGCCAGGGTAGTGGGGTGCAGAGAGCAGTAAACTGCATACCTGGCAGCTACTACATCAGCATGGTGCCACCAGGGGTCCCTCTCAAGGAGCTTGGGCAGGATGCCACAAAAACTAAAGACTTTTGCTTTGATGCACAATACTAAGAAAGATCAATCGGGAAAACGTTTGGAGCAGGAACACGGCACTGACAGAAGGAGAAGCTGAGGCCCTTCGCTGCAAACAAAACTTCACGGAGCTATGAGGAGGAAAGCAATGATGCTCTCTCAGATGTGACTGCCTTGTTAGAAAACTGGCATAATCACAATGACAGGAATAATAGAACAGAAGTTTAACGCTGCTCTGCAGGTTAAACATGGTTAGAGCGGTTGCTGCACCATAGGCGCTCCTCGGGTGTGACCACCTCCCCTAGTTGCTCCTGACCCTGAAAATGCCGCTTTTCATCTTGCTTTTTTGGGCAGGTAAAGCAAGCATGCAATGACTATAAGCCCTGGAAATTGATGGGAGTGGTGCCCTCCCTTCCTGCGCTGTAAAAGATTATCCACTCATGTGCTGGAAACAAAGCTGTGATGGAAATTCATTTCGCATCATCAGCAACAAAATATCTACACAGCGTAGCGGGAGTCTCTCATTTTTCTTGGGCAATATATTAAATAAAAAAGGCCATTAAAGAAAAAAAAAGAAAGGGGGAGGTCTGACTGATAGCACTAGTTAGTGTTTTTTTTAAAATGGACCACTTGAATCAGGGAGATTATACAGTTTTTATTGGCTGTCAGGAAACACAACTTTCTGCGTACTTCACCCGCTGAAGCTCGTAACGTGCTGATTAGAGTGCCAGCAGAAATGAAAAGGGATGGTGCCGGTGTAGACACGGGGAGGAGCGGCAGGACAAGCACAGATGCCCTAGAATCTGCTCTCCTTCAAATACACAAGAGGATCAACACAGCACGCCAATAAAGCACAATGAATGAACAGGCTGTCCTCCAGCCTCAGACAGAATTTATACACCGAATTTCACAGTCAGATCTGGTGTCAGAGACTGAGCCGTGCCTATTCTGAACCGGATACATGAGACACATCATGTAGAGTGTTATCTCTCGCTAAGTGAATATTGCATTCAACTGATATGTGATATTTGAATTTCCCATTAGGTGGGGGGGGGGATATGTGTCGGGAGTGAAAAAGCGCGATCTTGCTCATTTCAAAGCAGGCGGTGAATGGAGCCCTTGCTTCCTAGTTGCGGTGTGTCACAGCGTTGATAAGGATGAAGTGATGGAGGGGAAGCTTTGGGGGGGTGACTCCAGAGAAACTTGCTGCTGTTTCTCACAGGGTCACCTACACAGGAACTCACAATGCAGTTTGACAGCTAACTATCATTTAGCAGAAACCAAATCTGGATCTTGTCCTGCAATTTAAAAGAGTTTTTTTTATTTTAAGGCAGAACTGATAAACTCACAAGTAAAACAGCAGATTGAAATTGTCCATTAAATTGACTTTACAGACTCCCAGTCTGTTCACGTCTGTCAGCTTGTTCAAACTCACCTTTCAATTTCCCATAGTGGAGTGAAAGTAAGAGAGGGTAACATCAAACTCCCAAACATTACAGAGCTGGCTGTTTCTGGAGAGGAAGCCATTGATTTTTCCTCCATTTCACCATCAATCTGCCGGAGAAGAGGTGGCTGTGCTCAGACAGTTGATGATGTGATTTGTAACTGTGGACCACTGGTGAGCGGAGAGAATTGCTCAGACTCTCAAGACATGGCGAAGTGACTAGCAGCGTTTTCAGCATTCAGCCTCAAGATTAACAGTGGGGGATCTACTGATTATCTCTAGCTGCAGAGTATTTTCTCGGTCCGATTCACTGCAGTCACTCTCACAAATATTTGTATTCAGCAAGACCACTGCCAAATCTAGCAGGACTTGTGTCCCCCCAGCTCTATGGTTATGTCATTCGATATTTTTTTTTTTTGGCCGGTCAGTCAGCACGTCTTCTCAATTTCTGAATTACTCTCTGGCACCACAAAGTTTTACATTTGTAATTTCAATTGAAATGTGTCTACGTCTGTTGGAACTAAAGGATGGAACTAAAGGATGGATTGCTCTAAAATTTTGGAATATATTTGAGGTTCTCGTCCGAATAAATTTGGCTGCATGACATTTCCATTCTCGTGGGTTATGCCTTTGATACTTTACTGTTAATTAACAAATTCCAGGTGGTGACAGTTGAACAAACTTTTCGTACACTTATGAGAATAGATGCAGGGTTTGGTTTGGGGCTGATCGCTCTCCAGTTCAGAACTGTGACATCAGTCTCCAGTGGGGCCCAGCCATAGCATCCTGTCAGGTGTAAGGTTTCCAGACGTGGAGTCCATCATCCCTCTGACAATTTTTTACTATTTTGACATGGACATACCTATTATGGTTGGCAGTGGCCTCTGACTCTGACTATTTGTGAGGTACATCAGGCGTATGAGTTGTTCCTGATTCTGGGTTAGATATGGTTCATCAAGAAGCAGACAGTCTGGTCTAGACTACGTAAAGTAACCAGTTAGGCTCCAATCAGTCTTGTTTCTACATATATGGTGATAAATTGTGCCAGCACACTAACATATAACTGAAGTTTGCAATGGTGTGACTCTAAAAATGATGTTTAGGTATTAATATAAATGTCTTATTCATAGTTTGATGCCAGCTGGGAACTTTTGTCTCATCCATCTCCATCTCTGTTTTTCCTGTCCTTGAATGTAAGTAAGTCATAATAAATAAATAAAAAATTATGCACATGCGTCAGTGTTTGCATCATTATCACTCATTTATTGCACATAAATTCACGGTTTAAAATAAATGCATACTGCAATTTTTATATAAATATTCATGACACGAATAGAGGATCCATGACATGAAAGCAAGACACTACACATCCTTTAAAAAAGAACCAAATTATATAATTGAAAATACACAAATTATATAAAACACAGCAACAACTTCTAAAAACAGCATCTTATCCACAACAGCTTAGAATGATGTGATTTTGTTATATGCTCAGGCGACGACCATAGAACACAGAAATGGTACATAAACGTTGCACCGCAGGTCTGACAGAGTTTCACCATTATGTCTCTCTTAACATCTGGTGACACCACGCCACTGTCTAACAGAGCAATAATCCTCTTTAGATAATTTGCAAAGCAATTAGGCATGCCCCCACTGCTATTAAACATAAAGATAACAGCGGATGAGATAAGATGGTATTTGTACTATTTATCAAATGTGATTAGCTGCCCATGAGCCCTGTTATCAAAGATACATATATTTATGGATTTAAATCCTTGTAATTGACATTAAAAAATACAACGGTAAAAAAAAAAAAAATTAGAGACATATCTACCCTACTATCTTGAAATTGACTTTACGTATTTAATGTTCTCAGATCTAAATCCTCAATTAATGAATCTAGATCATCCATTACATATAAATACTACACAATTGAAGCAGTGCAATCACATCAAATGCATTCCTTAATGGATCACATCAAGTCGGACATTCCATTGAACAAGGCAAATATATATTTAAAAAAACTTAGCTGCCACAAAAATACAAGATAATGTGGAATATATTGATCTTTGTTTCTGGAGAACAGACGCAGAACGAGCCCTGACCAACGACGGTTTGAATTTGTGAAGGTGGGGTGGTCGGATCAAACCAGCTCACTTTTGAATCTCAAAGTACGTTAACATGCACTTGTCAGCAGGAACCAGAGCGCCTCCTTTGCATGTGTTTCTGTCATTACTACAGGTTTGCACTGCAAGAACAAACACCACCGACAAGAAAGGAGGCACCAGAAAAACCCTAATTTGCCATTGACCTGTGACCCCGGACCAAAGGGGCCGCCCTGCATGCATACTGAGGAGGTTCAAACAGAGTTTATGACTGCATTATCATCCTCATCACCTCTCCACCCATCAGTGGACACTGGGAGCCACTACACTGGAGCAGACAGACCAGGCATCACTCATTCACTCGCCTCCTAGGTGCCTTTGCCAGGTGATTGCTGGGAGAAAAAGGAAAACAGATCAATACATCTCCCATGGGTCTGACAGGTAATCTTTACCTGGGATGAAATATGAGTGGGACAAGCCTGCTGGATTCCTTAACTGTAACAGGGCAATTGACTGGTTGCACGGAAGCCATTCTTCCACTTCCTGGCCATTGGAAAATCATTTTAGGGCATACAGTCTGGCTGAGGCGTCATAATGGTGGCTGCTAATTACCAGAGTTCGGTGCAGTATCCCCCCTCCTGTCTGAACTGATGTCCTCCATCCCTGATGGACTGATGGATACCGTACCGGGAGGAGCTCTCCTTAAAACACTACAGTCAGTACTTGTCAGTGTGATCAGGGGCACACATCCCAAAGAAGCTACCGTTGTATTTATCAAATCAGGTATTCCTGGTGTGGGGAGAGCCCACGGAGCTGTTGAACTCCCTGGTCAAGCTGCAGCAACAGACACAGTGGAAGTGGGAGTGGGAGTGGAGAGGGGTAGGGGTGTTCTCTGTCTCAACACTTTGACTGATTCGTGTGGCAGGATGTCTCGTGTGAGGCATCCATTCAGACCAGTGTGCACACACAGCATTTATAAATGTCATCCCTGGCCAACATGATCACATAAAGCCTTCTCGCAAGGATTATTGCAGACCTATAACTCACATTAATTGGCAAATCTCATTCTACTAAATGCGACTCTTCTCTTAAATAAGGTTTTCAAGTGTCTGAAAATCCCGTAGATAGCTAATGATATTCAATTTATTGATCTAAAGACATAATTGTTGAAAGTGTGCCTTTCGTTAGAAAGAGAATGTGAAGATATGAAACTTCTGCATGCAACAAAAAAAAATTCTATATACATTTTTTGAATCTCGATCAGAGATTATACACAAGAACGTAATCTCTCATCACTGATGGTATATATGACTAACAGTAAGCAGCATGCACTTAATTTCCCTCCGTTATTACGATGCACTGTTCTGAAAATACTGCTTGTTTACCAGCTCGGCCAGAATTGTTGCATTTGATCTCACTGTGAGCTGCCATTGATCTTTTAATGCATCTGATACCAACAGAGTCGGGGAAATGTATACCCAAAGGGTAGGTGAAGAGACAGTGTGCAGCTCTCCTCTCTCCAGCTCCTCCGTCTCCTTCCTGCTTTCTCTCATCCACCATACTCACACCCCAAAACCAACCAATCCACCACTGCTGTAAAAAAAAAAAGACTGCTGCTTCAAACAGATTTCCAGCTGGCCTTGAACTTAAATACATTTGGGGACATTTGAATATGGAAGGTAAGCTGGTGAGAACAGAAGCAGCCCTCCGAGGACTGCCACTACACTCCATCTGTGTTGTGCTAATGAGCACCTTTGTACAAACTGAAGCTTTTCAAATCCAGGCTAAGAGGAGGCCAGAGCTCTGTTTGGCTCTTTCCTGGCGGTCGTGTCTGTGAATCCCACAGCAGTATGCGGTAACTAAACATTCTGATGCTCTCCTGTCGCACAGATAGCTGCGTGCTATCGCTGCCAACTCCACAAAGTAGAGCCGACTCCCCCCGCAGCCACCCTGCCTCAGCTGACTGTCCTCACACTGTTCCTGCTGACAAAGGCTGTGCTGCTAGAGTGGACATGATTGCTGGATTGTATGGTAACAGGTGGCCTGTAGACTGTGTGTGGAAACAGGAGGAGCCATCAAGTCTTGAGTCAAAAGGGGAGCCTCTTGAAACTCCTCTCCACCTCAAGGAGACAGCAGAAGGCTTAACAAGGCTTGATTGCATTAACATTCTTAATGCTAAATGTTTAACCAGAAAAAAACTGGATTGAGCACTTCTTATATATTCACTTGAGAGGTAAAAATGTGCTTCTTCTTCCATTTCTGTGTTTGAACAGTAAGTTTTAGCTTTTATTTTCAA
The DNA here is from genome assembly GCF_040054535.1 of Antennarius striatus. NCBI lineage: Eukaryota > Metazoa > Chordata > Actinopteri > Lophiiformes > Antennariidae > Antennarius > Antennarius striatus. The sequence continues at coordinate 10,249,293 of NC_090792.1, forward strand.
TGGCACAATACTTTTTTTTAAACATATGTCTTGACACCCTGCTCAAGGTTAAGGTGAGCTCGTCCGGCCCGGCTCAGAGGTACTCACATGGAATTTTCTTTAAGTATGTTTAAAATACTTGTGAATAGTTTATCACTTTTGTAGTTTGTTTTTTTTCTTGTGGGGGGTATAAAAAACAAAGATGTCATTTATAATAAAATACTTTAAGAGCTTGTATTTGTATATTTTAAATATTTAAAATACATTTGTGTAAATTGCATTGTTAACACTGAGCTTTTCTGCTGGTGAAATAAAACAGTTGAAATAAAAAAAAGTGTAAAAAAAAAGTTTGTTATTAGTTGTCCTTTAAAAAAAAGTCTGACTGTAATGGAAGCACTGCAGCGTTGGGCGCTGAGGGGGACACTCTTCATGTTGTTGATACTGGCAAGGTACTGTCATGCTGCTGTATTGGCACTGCGTTACGCATTTTGCACGGTTTACTTTTTAAGTTTGAATTTTTCAAAATTTATTCACCTTACTTCTATTCATCACCGTGATTAAATAACAACATGTGTCATGCATCACGGCCTAATGGTGATCATCCAGATGCATTTTAATTGGCCTTACTTTCTTTTATCCAGTGGTCATTTGACTGACAGACACTACCCAGCATGCACCACTTAATTTGCAGTCCCCTTCCCCCAAGACCTTGATTGGCCACTTCAAATCAACAATGTGGGAAATTAGCAGAGTCCATCTTTTCAGTGCGGGATTTAGTCCATACTGACACTACTAACTGCCTCAAATGTGATAACATCAGTTCGTATTGATTTTATTTTTTGTATATCCAAATGACACATTACCTGTTGTGGTTTTTTTCGTTTGTCAAAACCAGTATTGATATTCTGATTTAATACATTTATATGCGTTTGTAATTAGTACCAACTATCTTTTATCAATCTTTTCTTGCCGCCTCTGCTCACTGACCCCCATGGAAGAAAGATAAACTCTCCGTCTCAGCAGAAGGAGAGGAGTGTGAACCTTGTGCACTCAGTCCCAGAGCCTCTAGGGTTGTGGTGTTACGGGCTTCCTGTGCCTCTCTCTGGTGGTCCTTCTGAAAGGGGTTGTTAGCTGCTGAGAAAAAAGAAAGTACATATCATATTCTGTATGTACTGTAACACAACACTGGGAACAAACAGAAAGAGACACTCACATAAATCACAAATTTACTTGACTGTCTGGACAGCCTCTCGGATAAAAATTAAATTTAGTTTAAGGCTCCCAGATCACTCTCTGTTTTAGACGTATTAAAATTAAACTTTGAAGCAATCCTCTTCTAATAGTTTAAATATTAATGAGGTTTTGGTCAAGTGAACCAAATCCAATTTGGCCCCATATGACTTGTGGACATAGTTATTAAAAGGCCAATCTGTGCTGCTTCTATGGTTCAACTCCCCCTCAAGTTATGCTGTGTAAAAAGCTGCATGTTTTTAACTCCCTTCATCACACGTTCACATTCCTTTTTTTAACATCCCGTTTTTCTCCTGATCTCACTCTCCTTTAAAGTTTTCTGTCTCTTGGAGTGAAGGGAAATATCTGAAAGAGAACCACGGCCAATTTTTGCAGAAGACAAAGGAACTCTAAAACAATTGCACTCCTAACATACTCAATAAATAAATCTTTCCTGATCTGGACTAAAAAAAAGTTAGCGGCGGTCACACAAGACATTTGCAAAGCAGTCCCAGAACAGAGGACACGGGAACTAGAAGTGACATTGTGGCTCTGGGCTGTCTCAGAGGATTAGGCATTACAGCGTTCACTGGCATGTGCTTTTGCTCATTCCCATTATATCTGCTTGTGCCTCTTTCCAGATGACTTCTTCCCCAAACTGATCCGCCAGGCAAGATAATTGATTAATATTTCTTGAGGGAACGATGACTAACCGTTGCTGAGGTTCAACCCAAACACTCAGGTTAAACATAGTCAAAGGTCTGAATCAAAATTAAGGACTTTTCACATTTGACAGATACGCATAAATTGCCAGGAACATTTTGTTTGTGAGTCATACACAGGGTATATCAGACCCAACCCTGTGTCCTACATCAAGGTTAGAACACCAGCAAGTTGTTTTGAAGCTGATCAACAGAAAAGATATTTGTTATAACCATTTTAAATATTTCAGAAACATGTAGCAGAGTTTACAAAAGCTCCATTACAAATACAACACCTGACTTTACATAAATATAACAACTAAAATAAAACCATGTTTCCCATGTGGCATGTGTGCATTAATGAAATAAAAGCAATAAAGTTTAATACAAAGACATCAATTTTTAGGTGGATTTTGACTGTTTAAACAGGTCGAGATACATTAGGATGGAGTCAAAGGGTCGCTCACAAGACAAACCTGAGAATAGGAAAAAGAAGGTCCTGCAACACAAATAATTATTTTCAAACTATGAATTTATAGGGGAAGTGTCTACTTGTATATATGCAAGGTTGCATGTAAATAACATTTACCATTTACACACAAATATTTATTAAAGGGATACACGTGGACTAAACTGGTTTTACATAAGGGTCGATAAAAACATTACAAAGGACAGAGTTTCTGTCAATGGGAGAATCACTATACATGCATTTATTGTGTCTGATAATGGAGGCTAAATGGAACCATCTTACCATCTTAATATGCTCTCATGTGATGCTCTCTAAAAACAATCATTACAGGCCTTCCTGCAGCACTCCCCTTCCCCCTGTTTATTAATCAGCTAATTACACATTGACAGTAATGGGCCTGCTGATTCCTACACTCAAATGAACAGGGCTGAATGGCTCTTTAATGATTAGCCTTTGTGTTTCTCTCTCCTGCCTGCTCTCCTTCTCTCGCTCACACACACACACACACACACACACACACACACACACACACACACACACACACACACACACACACACACACAGCACAATTTGGACATTCAAATCAGACCCCCCGGTGAGAAGACCTCCTTCCACACAGACGAGTCAAGAATCTCCTGACAGTCTGAGCTGCTAAAACACAAAACAATTAGAATGGTTACCATTATGTCACGTTATGACACGCTATGTCAACCTGTGTGGGCAGAAGTGAAGCTCAGCCTCCAGCAACAGCAAAAACCACCATCAAAGTTTGGTGGAGGGGTGTCGGCTGGTGCAGGTGGAGACAGAGGAGATTGGGGGGGGTGGGGGGTTTGAAGGACGAGAGCAGGGTGCAGAGTGGAGCCGAAGAGGGCGAAATAGTGCGGTGGGCTGCATTTCTGTCAGCAGAAGTGATGGCTGAGTGGTAGTGTTATTTGTCTTGTGCTGCCATACGGCCCTCGCACCAGCCTGGGCATTAATGAGAGGGGGCTGGACCGCCGGGCAGGAACACGGCGGGCGCGCGGCACAGGTGATCTGTCACGCGGCCGTCTTGCTCGGGCAAGGAGACGCATGAAGACGGAGAAGGGAGAGCGGAGCGGACAGGGCTGACTGAGGCTGGCCTCTACGTGAGGACCCGCTGGTGGAACGCTCCCACGTGAAGAGATAAGGCGCTCGCCGTCCGACCAGGTCCATCAAACCGACTTCAGCCCTACTTGGTTACTCTAACGCTGCTAGAAATGAGAATAATTTCAAGTCACGGTTTATTAACAGCATCGCTTCATAGAGATAAAGACAAAGGGCATTATGGGAGGCAGCAGGGGAGGAGGAAAATTGCGATAATTAATTAGTCGGTGTTTGAGCCCAGTTAAGGCTATTAAAATCCATCAGGATCTTTATGCTTACTGATGAATTTTCGCCTCACGACTGACTCTTTGTGCAGAATGGATTTTCTTTTTCATCCTCAATCCTTGGGCAACATGATACGTTTCTAATTCACTCAGAGGAGATGACAAAAAAAAAAAAAAACCTCAAACAAGGACGTAAAAGTGACAAGTTCAATCTTTACTTTTAATAACACCCAACAACATATAACAAAGCTGCAGATCGAGTGAGGACCTTTTGGATTGAGTTGGATTGTTGGCTAGTGTGAAAAGTAGAAAATGGCCAATTTAAGGCTGAGAAATGGAGTGGTCATCTAATCCAAAGAGATACCTGGCTTGATAAGTTGTTGGTGGGTTTTTTTTCTCACCACCAGCTTCAGCACTGCCGTAGAAGTGTTAAAAGGGTAAAGAAAGAAGACAAAGCAACAGCTGGGTACCGCCTCAGTAATTCCCAACGGAGCACAGGAAGACACCTCCAGCCACACACCATTTTCACTCCTGATTACGGCGTTTCAAATCAGACGCTAACACATACAACAATCCACTTCCTCTGACTATTTCAAACAAACACTCTGCTGTCATGTTCACTGAGAGCTGCACCATTCTTCCTGCTAAACGCAATAAACAACATATATCCATGAAAATAAGATGTTACCAAACAATATCACCACTCAACGAGTCATTGAATTTGATTTTAGACCTGTACATGTTTGTGCCACAGTAGCAACAAAACCAAGATTTGTACACAGAGAGTGTGAAAGCTTGTCAGAGGGAATGTGCATCCCCCGGCGGTGGTGAGATTACTGAGGGGAGACACGGTGCAGCAGGCTGCCAAGGTAAAGATTTATACAGAGCAGTTGTAGCAGCAGAAACTGACATTGGGCGACATGGGATGCATGATAAATCATGGTGGACAGGGGGCACTAGACTCAAGAGCAGGAAAACACACTGAGTAGGACTAAAGGGGGGTGGGGGTGCCAATCAGGGCCTCTCCTTCTCAGCAATTGAGGAAAAACATAATCTTGAAGTGACTCTCTAAATACACACAATAACACACGTCTGCCTGTTTTTAACGACTGCTGCCGATAATCGATACTGCTCATGGGGAAAAGAAAGAAATAAGTTGCCATGCTTGTGGGAAGATTTTTCCCACATGTATTTATGTCCTCTTACACTTGTTAACAACCCTTTAACTTGCCGGACACTGGGGGACGCACTTCGTTCTGCATGTTGAATACGAGGGGTCCTAAAGGGCCATGGGTGAATCCTTTTTTTACTTTTATGGGAAGTCGGAGAGCGCCAGGGAGGTGAAGGACAGAGTCGCCGGCCGTTCCATCACTCAGTGCAATAAATGGATGCAATCTGTATCCAAGCAAAGCATTGGCTGTTTTTGAATTCCACCTCTTTTATCCAAATGAATGATGGGCCCTGGTACAGTTCACTGTGTGGCAATATTAATATACATCAGAGGCCTGCACCCCTCACTAAATCAGGGAGTCACCCGCATTTGTTATTTAAATGACAAACAGCAGCTGCAAGAGTGGAGCAGGGAGACGGGACCCAGAAGAAAAGGTGGGCAAACCAATTCGGATTTCAATCCGGTGAAGACACGAGGCCCCGAGTCACGGCTCTAATGAAAAAAGGCATCTCCACTGCTGCAAACAGACGCAGCGGCGGCTGATCGGCGCCGCCGCCCACAGGGTGAACCCCACATCTCTCCTTTAGCTTAAATAGAGTGCACCGCATTTAACTACTTCTTTTCCTTTGCTGTTACATCACCAGGTATTTAACATTTTTGTCATATTAGTGGATTCATAAAACTTTATTAACAGTCATGCTAATATCAGATCGCTAGATGTGCTCAACAATAACTCTCACATGCTGCTTAATCAAGCCCGGGGCCTCACAAACTTTTTTAATGACCCCTTCAGAAACAAAAAATATTTGAGAAAGCATTAATGTCTGTGATGTCATAGCAATTCTCTGGAAAGCTAACCACATATTGCCGCTGTACGACAGGAGGTTCACTGAAGGGTTCATTATCTGGGCTCCCGATAATGCAGTATTCAGGGTGCTGGTGGGGGTTTGAGGGGGGGGGAACCCTTGTTGGTAAAAAAATTTAAGTTCCTTCCACGAGATTTAACCTCATACATGATAAAAAGTCCTAAAAAGAGAGGTGAGGTGGGCAGACGTTCATTAGAATGCGTAGAGGGGGTTACCTGATGTTGTGACGGATACGTCTCCTGGTTCCCGCCTCCTTCCTGAGCCTCCTGTGCATAACACTCCCGGAGTACTGCTAGTCTGACTGGAGGAGACACAAATGGGGGGGGGGGGGCAATCATTACTCATCATTATGAAGATGCAGCTTTCGCCCATAACACGTATTAACCTGGAAAAATGTAATAATTTCACAAAAACCAATAAATGTAATCAGCAATTTTTTGTTTTGCGAACGCTGCACCTTAAATTTGGTGGTACAGTGTATGTTTTGCCACATCTTCATTTTTCTTTATTAATTTCCACCGTGGAGAACGTTTAATGAGGACAGGTGCTGCGGTGGATTGCAGAGTTCACATAAACAAATTACGCCTGCTCTGTCCCTCGTGTGTCATACATCAGGAAAAGCCCAACACAAGCTGAATAGCTCTAACTTCACAAACGTGAAGTTAAGGTCAGGGACCGTTTCATCTCTCGGGGTGGGAGCAGCCGATGTGGAGGTGCGGTGTAGACGTTTGAGTGTGGGAGGAGCGGGAATCAGCGCATGAAGGAGCTGCAGGAACATGATGACAAAACAGTGACTTCATACCAGAGGGTGTTATAACGGAAGTTCTGACAGAATGAAGCTGCTTGTTAACCAGCGCGGCTCATCTTGGACTCCAGGCTACACGAGGCTCAGGACCCTAATGAGCACACGCTACAATAAGGCAGCATCAGGGGAGCCTTTTAACAGGCAGCATGTTCCGTGACCTCAGCGCCCATAAATCACACGACGGGTGTGCAGGATTGGGGTGTCGAGAGCTGGGCAGGGTCTGCTTTGAGCGAAGTCTCTATGTTGTATAATCAATAGATATAAAAATAAATGGCCTGACCGTTATTCTCTCCCTGCTAACCCTCTCTAATAAAATCCCCGTAATGCATATTTCATTTACTTTTATACTTATTGATTACCTGTACTCCAGTTAGTAAATCACGCGCCTATCGATCCCTCAATCGTACCTCTGTCGGACAGCGTATAACCAGCCATTTGCGCCCCTGATAAAGAGCTCAGGCATTGAACTCCCCACAGTAAATCTTTACAAACTAACTTTTTAATTCCAAAATCGATGAAACGTTTAAACGTCGCATTATTTCACGAGGCATGCCCGCAGTATTAAAAGTAATACCCTGATGCGTTTGGTCTTGATGCGTGGAGGTCCATCCCTCCATCTCTTCCCTGATTACACCAAAGCGGAGGCATTCCGGGGGGCCCTGCAGCCTGTGGGGAGGCGAGGGTCTTCCTCTGCTGCTGAGACCTGAGAGGCTCTGGAGCCTCTAGGAATAGCACAATGCTAATAAAACATGAAAATGCTATCAGCTGGTTCATTAACCAAAGCAAAACACTACCATTCATCTCAGAGCAGGAGCCAAAGGCTTTATCAGCATGTTGTGTGGCTTCTTGTAAAACTGAAAGAAGTTGTAAAAAAAAAAATGCTTAGCACTGTTTTTATTATTTAACATCTGTCACTTCATCAGTTTTAACAACACGGCAGATGCTGTCCAGTTGGTTTATCCCTAAATCTACACAAACTGATTAGAAAACAAATATTGACTTGGAGACAATGAAAAACAAGTGACGTGTAAAGACGACCATTAGCAACTGAATTCTGTCAAAGACGCAAGGACACTGAGGGAAAAGTCTCCAGAATAGGTTCTCCAGGTCATAAGAGGTACTTCTAAATGCAGAGCGCTGACATGGGGTCAGTTGTAATTTTGGTGCCCACATCCAAAAGCAAATATGTCAATTAAAAATAATAAATCAAAAGCGTAGTAAGGAGCTGCAGTTACAAAACGGCCATCTATTTTCATTAGCGTACACGGCGCTTCAGGTGAGCGCAGGATCTCAAGATTAATAGAGGTATTCAAATGAATCAGAAAGGATTAGGTTCCCCAGGGAGCATAATCAATAGCTCCAAATCAATAATCAATAGGCCGCTCACACCAATATACTAACTGCTGACACTGAGATCTCACAATTAAAAAGAAAACTGGGAAGGGAGTGGCGTAAGACTATGATTTATCTCACAGCGCAAGTGTCATTTAGAAATAAATAAGTCAAGAGATAAAAGCTGCTCCTGCCCGGCTCAGGTGGGAGGTAGTTATGCATTTTAACGTGGCCGGCAGCCCCGAGCATTACAGCCAAATCCCACAAAGCACTGCGCCTATACACACACGCCAATACAAGGATAAACAGCACACAGCCTCACATAGCCTATATCACTTAGCATCAGATCTCTGATTGTTGGCGTCAAATCGTAGCAAACAGGAGACGACAGCTTTTATAAATACAGTATCATTTCAACCGGCTGCAGCACAAGATTAATGCTTTATGCTCCGGCCGCAGAGAAAACACTTTTCTCTCAAGGGTGTTTGGAGAGAAAGAAAAGTCAGATGTATGGGAGCTCGGTTAGGAATCGATCACCTGCGTAAGACACTGAAAAAGAATGGAAATACAGCGAGGTAAAAGAAAGAGTGGACACTGAAAAGTTTGTTAGTTGTAGGTATGAGCAATGAAAACGTCTGTGATGGTCAAAGACATTAACAGTTGTTTGTTTGCATCTGAATGTTTGTTTCACAGGAAGTGAATGAGTGTGTGTGTGTGTGTGTGTGTGTGTGTGTGTGTGTGTGTGTGTGTGTGTGTGTGTGTGTGTGTGTGTGTGTGTGTGTGTGTGTGTGTGTGTGTGTGTGTTTGTGTGTGCATTTGTGTGCATTTGTGTGTGTTTGTGTGTGTGTGTGCAGAGCTGGGTCGGAGGACACAGTAGCCGTCTCACTGGAGAGGATTTGAGCAGCTTGGGGAAATAGATTCAGCTCGTGCCGTCCGACGGGACACATCAGAAGCCCCTCTCGTCAACCTCCCCCTGTCCCTCATTCATTTGGGAGTATGATTTATACTTTTTGAAGTGAAGGGTCTTGAATCCTACTATAAAGGAATTAAGAGGTCTCCCCTGAGTCTGCCATTCAAATGAGAGCATGGCAGGGATATGAGGGCTTTTTAATAGAGAGAAATTAGTATTCACAATGCCTCAAACTGGAATCTGAAAGAAGCTTTCAGGTGGAGAAGAAAGGGCCAGTTTAGAAAAGAAAGCCCTAAGAAGTCGGGGGCTTTTCATAGCAGTCGTGTTTTTGCCCGTCATCAAGGAGCGCTGGAGCGTCTCTGTGAAATAACCCAAGAGAGAGGGAGGAAAAAGAGTGCATGTGTGAAACAAAATTAAGAATGCACCATAAATACACAGAGTGGAAACAATACAATGAGGAGTCCCACAGTCTCGGGGCCAAGGGGCAAAGCAGCCTCTCAACAGTTCCCCATGCAGATCCAACAGTTCCAGGAATGACTGGGAGCCATGTGATGCTTTGACAAACATCTTTTGGGTAAAGCTTTTTTTGTGCTGTCACAGAAATGCAAGGATTTGAATCTGCATTGCAACTCTGTCAACACATACTATTTTACTATTTGGGAACGCTGACCTTGAAAACTATTGCAATGAAGTGTTTCTGCAGCCAACAGCAGCTGTCTATTATGAGTTCAGCTCAAACTTTTAGGCAGAATTGACATAAATCATCTGTTTGGGCTCCTGCTCAAAACCTCATTGTACCTCCATAATGATTCATTATGTAAAGATCTAGTAAGATTTAAGGGGGGAATGGAATATAATAGTGACTAAGCATGTATTAGATTGTAATCTCATAAAAATAAGAATGTCTGTTGTTTTTTGTTTGGTTCGGTGTTCCTACCGGAGCCTATCATGGCTAAATCAAAGACTAAACAGGGCCATTAGCTATCCCTGCAGAACAAGATGTCAAGTTGATTATACTAAAAAAACGATATGCTATTTATTCATATGAATTATTCCTTAAACAGTAAATAAATAAAAACATCTGACTGTGACACAAAGCTAGTCGGTTAGTTCAACACCTTTTCACAAATTGGGCTTCAATGAAGTCAAAAGTAAAGGAAAAAACTATTAATCAAGATAAAGGTGATTTACTATTCCAAATATGTGTTAACTAAAGATTTACTCCTCCTCTGATTTGTTACATGACTGTGATTCATAAACCAGGGGGTATAATGACCCCTGTAGAGCTAATCAAACACACACATGTCTGTCTGTGTGTGTGTGTGTGTGTGTGTGTGTGTGTGTGTGTGTGTGTGTGTGTGTGTGTGTGTGTGTGTGTGTGTGTGTGTGTGTGTGTGTGTGTGTGTGTGTGTGTGTGTGTGTGTGTGTGTGTGTGTTTTCATTTACAGCTTAATCACATTTGAAGAGTGATGCAGAAGGTCTAGGACCTTTGACAGGCTGTTTTTTACCAACATGCAACATCAACTACCTGTTTCTGCAGACAGAGGAGGAACATCTGAGATGGGAGCTCTCTGACACCAGGTCGATAGGACACACTGGTAATGGGCACAATGAGTTCCACTTGAAAAATAAAAGTGAAATTAAATGTTACAATTTCATCAAAGAGATCTGAGTAAACTGGCATCGAACAGATGAAATCTCCGGATTAACACACCTGGTTTCGTTCTCGTTTTCCAACAGAAGGCAGCCAGAAGCTAAAAGGAGACAATCAGGATAATTGCAGAAGACAAGTTATAATAATGCATGATTTTCTGTATGACTTAACTTTGCAAAGGAAATTATTCTTTGTCTATTTGTTATTTTGTTAGCAATATAATTCAAAAAGGTCAACTGGCCCGTGGACTGGGGATGAAGTGATTTTGAGGGAAATTCAGATGAAATTCTCCCTTTCTATGGTGGGGATATTACAGTCTATGAGGCATTTTATGTTCTAAAGACAGATTAAACAACATGTCTTACTCTCTCTGGCAAAGATCTTGGGAGTAGTGTCTTAGTCTTTCAACAAACATCGGTATGCGGTGTCCCTGTAAAAACACAATTGAAGACATGAAGTAAGAAAAAGAACCATTTAATTTGACTGATTTCTACTTGGGTGGACGAGGTTGGTTTGCATTCACCTTCCTGGGAAGCCGTCTTCTATCCTTTCGGATGCAACAGGCAGCAGAGCCAGGCACTTGTTTCAGACGTGAATGATACTGGTATCCTGCAATAGTGAAAAAACAACAACATTTTTTTAGTCACAGTTAACAGGAACGTGTGCCTGAAGCAGTCACTGTTTGTACCTCTATGAGGGGGTCGTGCAGGTTGCAGGAAGGTGGGTGAGGGATGTTTCCCCTCAAGAGAAATTTGGTTGTCCGAGTCCCAGTCAGACAGCAGACTGGCCACGCCTGTCCCCACTCCACAGTCCCCATCGAAGAACCAGTCACTCTGCTCATCATCACCTACACACAGGGAAAGCCAGTATATGGTTTACTACTGCTAAAGCCAGCATATTTCCAACATACTACTAGCCCCCCACCCACCCCCCAAAATACTGCACTTTTAATCACAACAGTGCAGGAACTTTGAAATTGTAGTAAGATTTCAAAAGAGCTGGTGTAATAGTGATGGTCTGAAACAGGACAACGCTGACAAGTGAGGAGTAGTGGAGGTCGGACATCTTCCACAACTGTTAGATTTGAGGTCTGCCAATAACCATTAATCAGTCAACCTATTAAGGTCAAATTGATAAGTTACAGAGAACATGTATAAAGATACATGATCATTTTGGAAAAATCTAATAAACACATAAACACATGGTTATTTTACTCATTTAGTTCAGTAGAAACTAAGGTGCTGTATGTTTGGAGGTCCAATCAACTTCGACTGACACGTGTGTGTGTCAATAATGTCTCCTTTAACTACACACTACAGACAACACCAGACTCATCCCTCGACAACAGGCTCTCCTCAGACCTGTCAGTCAGCAAACACCACGGAGGAACCGTGCCTCTCACAGTCAAGGTGTAGTGACAACTGTTAAATCAGGGGCCGCCTGGCCCCACCACAGCTAATGAGATTAGCAAAGGCTTCAGCGCTCATTAACACGACATGACAACATCTTATTAGAGTCGCCTGGATGCCCAGCGACCAGTCCATTGTATCAGAACCTCCTTTTCTGGCCTAAGCATTCCCTCAGTTATCCAAATCTGACAGCTCATCATGTTTCTTTACACAATCAAGAATGTTTCAGCTGTTCAGTCAAAATCACACCAATCAAAACAGCATTAAGAGATGATTCTAGTTCCCCATATGAGACATTCATTCTTATTTTCATACCTTGTCTCCCCTCATCATTGGTGAACAGGCCAGGGTCACTGCTGCAGGTACTGCTGCTTTCCCTACAAGAATAAAAGGAGAGCACATGTGAATGATCACCACTGACCTGTTTCTTTTATATCAATGACATCAGAGGATGAAAAACTCTGTTTTGATTTGTCATCTCAAACCTTATGGCTTCTTCGGGTCACACAATGTTATACTATCTGAAAAGTGAACAATGTCCATCAAAAATTTACATGTGCCCTGTAATGTCAATATTTAACCTGTTACATTCAATAACCAAAATAATGAAGAAGTACAGAGCTGGAGGTCGACATAAATGGAAATGACACAAAAAGACAGAGCGTGCTACGTTCTCCCGAGTAAACACAAAGGCACAGGGAGAAGCTCTGATCGAAGGCTCTGAGTGACATGCACAATCTAATTGAATATCCTCCGCTGTCAGCTCCAATCTAATCTGGCCTGCGTTGTGGAGGATGACAGGAGAGCGAAACACATTCTCCTGCCTGCCCCTCCCTCTGGATGTACCCCACACACAGAGGGACCCACAGACCAGCCGCTTCCACAGAGCGACTGCCCAACATCTGCTGCGTGGGCTGTTGCCGACTGCTTAGACTCCTCCATTGGTGCTCCTCTGTGCACCCCCAGGCAACCCCTGCTACCCTGCCTCCACACCCTCTGTGCCCACCTGTGCTACCCCAAAGCACCGTGGGTGGTCTCTGCCCTTTTCACACCTCAACCACCTTGACAGTCATGAACAAGGTCTTGAACAAAGTCATTAACGAAAATACAAAACCCATCACATGGCAATTTACCTGAAGTCCATTGATATATAAGCTATGTATTATAATATTTGTAAGTATTTCCAGTGATCAGCTGAAAACAATATTAGTTTAGCTAATATAGATGAATAGTACTCCAAATTGGCGTATTTGTGACCGATTTTTGTCTCTATAGGAAGTAATGGGTTTGGGGCTGAGTGCGTGGGTCAGGTCAATGAAGACGTTAATGTGAAGAGATAGACTAACGCATTGTTAATTTTGTCCTATTCATGACATTTGTGACCATAATACCGATACACTGTAATATAATGTCTGGTATAATTTGTAAATGATTCATTTAATCATTTAATTTAATTGGCATTTAATGGAGGACCCAATTCTCTGTATTCTGCTGTGTGTTTATCATCTCTGACCTTGCTTGCAGGAGAAGGCTTGAGGGTCAGATATCCGCTGATACGGTGCTTTGCCATATTGCAGAAGCCTGCCAATGACATCAGGTTCAGAGACATGCCTAAACGTCTTCCTGGCCAGATGGCCCCGCATCATCTCCCCTCACGTTCACAAGAAGCAGATGTGAGTGGAGCTGGTCTCCCCTGGGAATCCGGAAGATGTCTGGCCTGGCCAAGCGGTCCCACCCATTAGCAGTCTCCTGATACCAATCCCTAAGGCCTCTGCACTCTGGCACCCTACCTCTGGACACATCTGGAGCGCACAATGCTCCGACATGAGCAGAGGACACAGCCACAGAAATACTGATTTTATGCACTACTACACACTTTTTTCTAAAGTATGGCATAAAAAAAAAAGTTGAACCTTTGTTACTCGGCGGATTTTGTGCAGCACTTAAAAAGAGTCACATCTATAGACAATTAATTAGAGACACCCATTAAGTATTTATCGGTATTAAACCTGTAATGTGATGTCGCTTGAAGCAGCACAGGGCCGATGTGAGGCTGCTTCCATTAAGTACTGTCTAATTAATGGCATAAATAATTGAAGCCCTCATTTTTCTTGGGACCAAAAGAAACACCCACGCTTTCTTAAGCAGTGACCTTAGTCAGGAAAAGTTGACATTTTAGAGAAACTTCGACTTTCACACCCCCCAAGTCAGAAATACAACAGTTCTTTGTAGATTAGATGCCGTAAAAATAACTAAATGTTAATTACATAAAATACCATATGTCAATGGCAAAACAAAGGCAAGGGCAATACTGTTTCCAGTATTAAAGAACTGAAATCACTGAACTCACAATACTGTAGTATTGTCTGTATGAGCCAAAGACCGTCAAGCAACACAGTATCCAGATGAGCACTAATCATTAGGATATAATCCACAGCTCCTGGGAGAAGCCGACCAGTTTGCACAGAGATTACAGGCTAGCCGCCATTTATTGAGCCTGGGCTTATTCTGCAGAGGAATAAAGAAAAGGCAGAGACGAAGGGAGGCAAAGCGCTGATAACAATGGATCTGCGGGCTCTTCAAACAAGCTGCCTCAACCCAAATCCATGCCCTCTTGCATGGGTGTCTGATTATAAGGTTATCCCACCATCCCTGAGCTGCAGTAATTGGATTAGTCTCAGAGATTTGTGAAAATTAACTTCGGCAAACGCTGCAATGCTCCCCTGCAAACCACCTCATGGAGTTTTCAAAATATGAAGCACAGTAAGGCCTGTGTCTCCAGAAAATCCGTCCACAATGGCCTTGTTTTTCTGACGGCGGGGCTGAAGTCAACATCACCAAGTAGCAGCACACAGCTGGAGATGGATGCTGAGCTCAGGACGCCGTCTACCCACAGGTGAGGCCTGCTTGCTGGGCCAGACCGGGAGCCAGGTGGCCTCACCGCCAGCAGGCAGGGCTAGGTCTAATCAAGGATGTGGAGCCCAACTGAACTGCCAACATCTGGTCCCCTTGCACTTGGGTGGCTTAAGGCAAAGCTCTGCTCAGTATGTACATGAGTGACCTTGAAGAAAGACCAGACACTCCATTTAAAAAAAAAAAAAGGTTAATAAAATGAATCAAGACCAACAAAATTTGTGTGCTTCAGAAAATAATTCAACAATGGCATCCGTATCCAACATCAAATGGACTGCACACACCACAAGCATAAATATTGCTCTTGTCAACACCTCATCACTGCTGCTGTTTGTTGATCCTTTCTCTCTACTGCAGCTTAATCGTTATTGTTCAGCCCTCGGTTCTGTGTGGCAGTCTACTGAGCAGCAATCAACAGTGTTGGCGTAGTGTAAGTGAGAAATGATTGACAGCGTGCCGTGGTGTTCCCATTTATTTCTTCTCCGGAGCTGTTTTCTGTCAGAACGGCTATTGATTTTTCCATAAAGTAAGAAAACAAGTACCATTTAGGGGCCATGGAGGTCAGCACAAATTAAACCAGAAGATGTAAAGCCCTCTGTCTGTCCCACTACCCATTACCTCAAATGTCTTCTTTTCAAAGGAAGTACATGGTGAGCATGGCAAGGCATTGAGAAAAGAAACCTCTAGGCTAGAAAGACCATTGCTGCATCGCAAATCCTGCACTTCCATGTTTGAGCTGGCCCAGTTTGAGTGTGTGAGTGCGTTCACCATATTAAGGATGTCAAAATGTAATAAAGAGGGTTCAGATGACATCATCCAGCCAGCCCAGGAGTTAAAGAGTCCTGCATTGGACACTTACGACTCTATGGAAGCCATTTTGGCTTGTAGAACTTTTGTGTGTTGGTTACTGCAGAATATATGAATGTATGAAACATAGAGTGTTAAAAAAAACATGTCTGGTCAAATAAATAATACCAGAATAAAAACAAACTCAGAATAAATGATAACTATCTTTCAGTTTTTGATTTTGCAATATTTATGGTGGCATATGATTCAGTTCAATATTTGGGTTTCTGACCACATTAATAAAAATAAATCACACCTGTGTATTCAGTGCTAATACTTAGCACAATTTAAATGAACGTTTTGAACTTAAATAGTGATCCTGGCAAAGATTCTCCTTACTTAGTATCAGAATGTTTGCATTGTCACTGTGAGCATGTTCATGTCATCGAAGGTGGTTAATGCTTAAGTTAATTCCTAAATGTTTGACTTCAAGCAACACAATACAGCACCATCATTAAAAACACTACTTACCTTATATAAAGCACTTTTTCATACAATTGCTTGATGATTTAAAGATGTTATATTTCGGTTTTGGGAAGTAAAGGCAGTCAAGGAAATTGCTTTGTTTTGGTCCACAACTACAAACTAAGATATTACTTTCAAAAGAAAACATCTTTTGGTTAATGGCAGCTTATAATACCAAGAATAACCTTTTTTGAACAAAACTTGCAACAATTTTGTCTGTAATATCACTCAGCTGCCAGTTTACATCTGCATTTAGCTTGATAAATTTAATACACACAAGATGGAGTATCGCAGGACACAGGGACGGGTCCAGCTTTAATTACCCAACCAAAAACAAGAATTCATTCACAACAAATCAATACTGCGCCAAGTCACTTATTTACTTGTGACAATATTTCTCGAGAGGAAATAATGAGCTTGCAGACGCCCGAAGGCATAACTATCAAAGATCTCTCCCTGGTGATCATTCCAGATATAGGGGATGAGGATGAAAAGACTATCATTCATTTTTAATGTCAACTCAATACCATAAAGTGAAGGGGTATGATTGTGATACAGTTTTAGTTTAGTTGAGGACATGCTGAATATTGACAAGTGACTCGAGGAAGACAGGCAGTATAGATCATCTTAAATGTCGCCTTGCTTAATTGCTTCTGTCTGATAGTAGTTATGATCGTGACTTTTATGTTATGGGTTTAAATGCCTTATTAAGTTTCCATTTTAAAGGGTAAAAAGGGCTTTTACAGTTTTGAACTCCCTCTTCCACATGGGTTTAATCCTGACTCTTCCAACAATAACAGGGTTAACATTTGGCTTGTTGCTGTGCAATACTTTAAATTAGGGAACTGCTCAGTTTTCACAAAATCTTAACCGAACACCTTTCTATATCACCACAAATTAATTTCTATTGCTGCTACCTCTGAAGCATCATAATGGAAAAAGGTTGCCTTTCTTTTTTAACACTAACAAAAAAGAAGAAGAAAAACACAAAACTCTGAGTATAACTGTACCCCTCAGACATGTTCTCATCTGCACCGTCTCTGTGGTCCTTGGTCATCTTCCTCTTCCAGCACTCCTTTCCCATCAGTCTGGCTCCGTCCGTCTGTCGTTCTGGTCCCATCCAACCACCAGATCTCTTCTTGGATCCTGGAAGGTGTGTCTTTTGTCTCCGTTTCCCATCCACACTAGAACTCTTTAACTTCTGCTGCAACCTGACTGTGACATCAGAGGTCATGTGTTTGACTTTCCTCCGTCTCCTGATGGGCCGTCCAGGATTATTATTGGTATAGGAGTGAGACTCTGGCCAGGCTGGCTGCCTATGCCTGACTGGGCCCCTCACAACAGAGCGCCATCGATAAGTTGAGGTCATGTCATCAGAGTCACTACAGTTGGCCAAGGAGGCACCAAAGGATGAGGAAGAGTTCTTTCTGTGTTCTTTCGTCTCATCTAAGCTCGACTCCGAGGCCTCAATCCAGCATCGTCTGTGGTCCAGTCGAAAGAGGGATGATTCTCGATAGCGCTTTCGGCCTCTGCGGCGACGGATCTGTCGTCGCTGATGCAGAGGACTTAAGACCATTTCCTCCCACAGCTCCCCCATCTTACTTTGCTCCGAGGCTTGCTCCAGAGCAGACACCATGTCCTGCACCAGCTCATCCATCATGGTGCTAGAAACTAAATACAGAAGATAAAACAAAGTTTACTTGATGAGTGCAAAACGTTGGCTCTCAATTGAGAACTATTCATATAAAAACTCTTCTATATCTTAAACTAGTGTCTCAAAGGTCATAGATTTTGCTTCTGTTTCACAGATTAGTTGATGGACGGGTTTCTTAGCTTGTCTGTCAAGAAATTTGAGATGTGACACACAAATCAGGCATTCTGGCCCCAAGTAGAACAAGAAGCAGCAATTTGTGACATCACAAACTCCGTGTCTGTGTTTATGAATAGCGTATGTGAACAGTCAGGAGTGATATTGTTTTCCATTTTTGTGCACAGAAAATAAATGCTTGACAACACATTTTTATTAGATCTTTTGACAAATACATTTATCATATCATAATTGCATTAATGAAGCAGAACTATGTGTAAAACACCTAAAATTGGGCCATAGTGGGGAATGTTGTTGGATCACACAGTAAGTTCAGCTCACGGTGGTTTTGATTTATGTCTATTTGCGTCAGGAGATTTAAAAAGTACTTTAATTTGTCAAAAATGCAATCAGATAGATTTACTAAGAAACCCTTTGTCTGGTTGTAATAAACTGGCTTTAATTTGATTTTCCAGCATTAAATACCATCAAAATATTGCATCATTCTTATTTTTGCAAACTGAGCTTCTCTGTGTGTAATTACAGTACTGACTACTGTCTAAAACACGGCTCACCAGAGTGGAAGCTCTCACTACTTCCAACTTATCTGATCAGAGTGGGGCTGCTGGTTAGAATTTTCAGACCCAGACAGGCCAAGATACAGTAGCTATGTTTTGTTTTTAAGTAAAATAACCCAATTCCAGCAGAATAAATCTGCTAGACTTTCTTCCTCGATTGCGATATAAATATATATATATTCCAGTTTTGTTTCTGCAGAAGCTACAAGAGGCTCATAGCATCATTTTTACGAGCTAAACCAGCGACAGGACGCGATCCAACCTGCGTGCAGCTGAACAATAGTGGCAGGCTGGGCGCCTGTGTTACATAACAACCCACACGTGAACACAGACAAGGACAACCATCTACTTCCGCTAGCTGTTAGCCAAACACCGCGTTTAGACGCCTCCGACTCTGGAACTGACTATTAGTCGGTCATGGCTAAGGTTATTTACCAGTTTGCTGTGTTTGAGCACTCACCATTCGCTGCTCGTCTTGTTTTGTTTTCAGCACAGCTGAGACGCCACACGTACTTCCGCCCTGCCGTTCAACCAATCAGAGTCTCCGCTTCGTTGTGACGTCCCTCAAAAGCAGCCCGCCAAACTTCCGCTTTGGAACAAGCGATAAAGAGTCTTTTTAATTAATAAAGACCCGAACTGAGCGTGCTGGGCAGCAGATATAGAATAGAGTTGTTGTTTTTTTGTTTTAATTTTCTTTTTCTTTTTTTTTACAGTAGAATCTTATTGATGCCTTAAGGAGGTTCTGTCAGGGAAATTAACTTCTCCATCGTAATACACACTGCACAGTGAGCACACAAAAGCACACAGAAAGTAGGACCAACACCTAAAAAGAATTAAAAAAATAACCCACCAAAAATAAACAAATAAAAAGGCATAATAGAAAGTAAAGTGTTTATAGTGTTTGCAGTGTTTTTGATGTATTATGCGTGTCGCCCCTCAGCTCTTGTGTGGATTCTCCTCATCTCCCCCAGAAAGGAGTTGAGCAGTTTAATGGCTCCAGGGATGAAGGAATTCTTAAGTCTGTTGGTCCTGCATATTGGGAGGCGCAGCCTCTGGCTGGTCAGAGGGTGGCTGACACCGTCAATGATGTCCAGCAGTTTGTCCAAAGTTCTCCTCTTTGCCACCTTTGCCAGAGGGTCCAGCTTCATCCCAAGCATACTGCATACTGCATCATAAGTGTGTGTGATGGATCAGGGGTCAGGATACAATATTACATTTTGGTATGCCATGGATGGAATAAATTATCCAGGAATTTTCTTTTTAACATGTGGGATGAGGCATTTTTAACAATTTTGTGAAGATATTTCAAGTGATTCCAAAACAACTCCATGAAGGGGTGGGTATGGCTATGGGAGGTATTCTACCTCCCCTCTTGTAGTTCACCAAATGTTCCAGCCTCCTCTGAAAGAATGTGTCCACCACAAGCATGTCTATCCTTTTTGCAAAGTCTACCAGTACCTGCCCAGATTCTAGGAGTTGGTAGGGTTAAGGAGGACCACTATATATAAATAAGTAGAGACCAGGAAAAAAATGTGTTTTTCATTATATGACCCCTTTAATGTATTTAACTGTCTGGTCATTTCACCAAATAATGTACCAAACCATGTGACATTTTTGATAAATTGTAGATTACAATAATTCTATTATTTCTAGTAAAATGAAAACAATTGTACATTAATAAGTGTTTTATGATGTGTGACAACTATAATAATGAAGAATTGTCTCTTAAAGCCAGCATTTGGCTGAATGAAGCAAAAAAAGAAAGTCATTTACCACTTCTTTCATCTCTCAGATGAAAGCTGGCCAAATAATAAAAAAAATTCTGTGAAAATGAGTACAAAAACCATTTAATCTGTCTCATCTTCCTCTTAATAACTGCAAATTTCCCCCTGGGCCCTTGGGAGAGGGCCTCTCTGTGCTGCTGCCACCTTATCTGTCGCCTCCATATTTCAGCATGCTGAACGGCTCCCTCAGTACCCAGCCCCAGGCCTCCTCTCACCAGGGCCTGTGGGGAAGCTGGGCTCTTGGGCCCATCATTGTTCTGGCCTGGGAGGGAAGTCCAGAGAGAGCCCTGAAAGCTGGAGAGTGGGTAGGTTTAAAAAAAAACTTGAACCATTTCTTCATTAAGCAGCAGTCTTTCACAAGCAAACATATCAGAAACAGCCCCCTTTCAAAAGCAGTAATTAGCAATTTGGAAACCTTGCCCCCTCAGGATATACAGTTTCAATTTAGTCAGCAGCTTTAGATTCTTAGGCATTTAATATTCATTGTTTCAGCCATCTTCCCAATTTCTCAACGTACATTGTGCAGTCTTTCACTGGTGATAAAGTGCTTTATCTTTCGTGTAATTCTTCTTTTCAATGAGTCCTTTGCAAGTTAATTTTTATAAATAATTCTTTAAAAGGATTTGTAAAGAATGTGGAGGATATGATAGCAAAGTGCTCTTCAGGAAGTTCCAGACTGAGTTCTTGCTTGATTGTTAAGTAGCGTATGGGAGGAGTTCTTGCAACTTTATGGGAAGTTCTATTACAGAGGAACTCCCTGCCCTGGTGAAATAATTCAGAAAACAAACTTTTTTTTTTACTTTAAATGGTGGTATGTTTGACATGTACTTATTTACTACACAAACTGATCTGTAAATATATGATTTATATTTATGTGTTTGAATTAACGTCCTATATAAATAATTTGCAAGGACTTAATGCTTACAAACTGCTTCTTAAGTCAGGCCACATATCATATCTCAGGGGGAGGCCATTGTTACAAAATTCTGCCATTTCCATTCATTTCAATCAGCATTGTCTAACTGAAATAATTGATTTTTGCATCTTCTCAGCAAATGAAAAACGTTTGTGATTAAAGGTTTGTCTCTAAATCTGAATTCCAAGATCCCCATCAACATTTGAGAAAAATAGGCAACTCATTAAAGTAAAAAAAAAAAAAAAAAAGTAGCTATGATGTGAAAAGAGGCATCCAGGAATGAAATAATGAAGAGAGTCCGAGTGAGCTATCTTTCCCAGGCAGAGCGCCACTAGGGATGCAAACTCTCAGCCACCAGAAATGAGCTACCTATCTGTGAAAAGAGTGACTGCTCCATCCTATTTGATTTGGCTCTCCTATCATCTCTTAAGAAGATGTCAGCCTTGCTTCTTCTATTGCTGTGAGCCTTTATCAACCCAGAGACGATTTCCTTGCAGAAAAAAAAAGAAAAAAGAAAGAAAGGATGGAGAGACGCGTTTCAGTGCCTTTCAGGGAGCAACACTAAAGAATGAGTGTTATGCGATAAAAAGAGGGTTGTTAAATAGATCTGTCTATTTGTATGGTAATAATGATCGCTTAAAGACTCTGGGCTCTGTGACTTGTAGAACAGGGAAACAAATTTATATTCGTGTATTGTATTAACATGACTCTCACAACGACCTTGTGAAACTTTGGTACAGTAAAAAATGGAAGTGGATATTCAAATGTTTCTTTCTTTGTTTGTATCATTCTTTTCCCTCTTCTTTTTAGAGTGGAAAAGTGGCTGCACTATCAAAACTCACACTACTGGAGCTGTCTGGTATTTTTGATGATCATTCCCAGAGACTTTATCGGCTTGTCACAATAATGAATTCATGTCAGTATGTTTGTGATGCCTGCACATATGATTCTACTTGTTTGAATTCCTCATCATTACTGTTATCATTACTAAATTATGTCTATCAGGGGTTTTAATAACTATATCCAGTATTTACACAAAGTTGTAGAGTTAAATATAGTCATTCAAAATGGATATGACAAAAAGAACTTATAAAATATCAAGCAGATGATAAACTGGTATTCTCGGTTGGTGACATCACTGATGACAAAAGGCTGACATTCGAGTAGCTGTTCACCTTCCAAAGGATTATTGGTGGTTCAAGAGTTATTGTAGTTTTGTCACTGATGTTCCATCTAATTGATTTTAAGATGCATAACTTTCATTAAGCTATTACTGAAAGTCATCCCAATATTAGCAGAAGAGAAACATGATTAGTTTGTCACCTGCAGATTCAAATCTACTACAATTTAAAAAAAAAAAATTGATTTCAAGTCTAGGTTAAACCTCGCAGGTAGATCTTATGTACTGTTGCACACAGAGAAATGATGAATAATGGAAAACATGCTCTTCTTTACAGAGGTCAGAAAACCCTATCAATGACCTACAAGATATAAATATGATGATCACTTTTAGAAAACACATGGCTCCAGTAGGCCATGCCTAATGATCTGAGCTCAGCAGTGGAATCATTTACAAGGAATAAATGTTAGCAGATATCTGTGAAAACAAACACCTGATAGAAACATATGACAGCTTTTTTACGTGTATTAATGTCTTTATAATATGTATAAATTAACAGAAGAGGAGGCGCAGGGGCAGCAAACTATACATGGTCCTGCAGGCAAAGCATGAGAAGCAGTAGAGGTACTGTAGATTGATTGGCTTGTTCAGTCTGGCTGATTAATAAGAGCCCATTGGGGGGAAACAAGCTCCATTTAAAGCTGATTATCTCTCCAGAAATCTGAATCTAATATTTATCTTTTCTGCTCATTTTTAACCCAGACATTTCTACCTTCTTATTTTATTATGAAAGCAATGTTTAGCATTACGAGTTTTCATTAGATTTTTAGCGATTGCAACCAGCTGTCTCCTCTTTTGTAACACACCGAGCATGGAATCTTCAGACCAGCAGCGCTGATGGCCTCAGATGTTCTGGAGATCTAGGAGAGACTCGGTTCTAATAGATCCTTGATGAAGGAGTCTGTTCTGATTGGCTGCTCTGAACAAAAACACTTCTGTATCAATGTTGGGGAACTGGGTCAGGAGGGAGTAGAGGAAGTATGTAATCGATCTTAACAAACACAAAATATTAAATTTATTATCTGTTTTTTGTGCTAATTTAATCAGTTTTCTTGCTGCTTTAGTTATTTCAACTTTCAAAAGAGCTGTTTTCAAATTGATGCGAAAGTCGCAATAAGGAACTCAACAGTAAAAAAAATAATTTTTCTACTACATGATTGTGTAATTTAGCATTTTAATTTTTAAAAAATAATTGTTAGAATGAATGAATTACTTAAAGGGAATTCAGAATTCAGTTGTCCATAGTTAAAAAAAAAAACTATGTATAACTGTGGTTTCTACCACATAGATTAAAAGTAAATAGTAAATTTCCAATATCTGTGTCCATTGCTGAGTTAGGAAGCATGTTGAGCTCACTTTCTATCTTTCATGTTATTGAATTGCTGAGTACTACTGAATTTGGATATGTGGTGAAGAATCTGAATTATTTTTTGAGCAACAATTCCAAAAGCTTGCCTGTCGTGCCTCTCAAATATTTGTGAGAATATAATGAATTCATTAACCAATAAATATAAAATTATTAATTACAAATTTATTGATAATTACTGCAAAGAATCTAAATATATAATGTGCTACAAATAGCTTCAGCCATACTTCTTTGACTCCGCATAACTAAACCCTCAGTGTCTTTTTTCTCCATACCGGAGCTCTTAAACACTAAAGAACACTCACTAACACTGGGCTCTGCTCCAGTGACAATAAAGGAAGGGCTTCATGCAGTGGGTCTGACCTTTTACATGGGAGTGAGTTTGATATTACTAATGCTGACGCTGTCAGACTGGAAAGTGAACACCTATCAACCTGAAGACAGGTGAAATCATCCGCCCATCTTCTACAGGTCATTTTCAATGGAGCTTAACTTTCCTCTCTATCACTACCACCATCTACAGGGGGAAACAATTACTAACAAGGATGAATTTTTGTTTGGTCTTATCTGTGTGTTATGTATTTCATCAGAAGACACAAATCCTCATAGGTTTCTCTCTGAATTGCGAGAAAGCGTTTCTCTGTGACGGCACCTTTGTCTTTGTTCACACCTCGTCTCGTGCTGCTGTCCAGCCATGCATCCAAAGCTCAGCTCCAGAGTGGCCTTCCCCCGGCCTGGTCACCCGATTCCATTTATCTGCTGGGATAGCTATAAAAATCTGTCATGAGAAGGGTGGCTTTTTTCGCTCAGCTCAGCCCAGCTGGCAGATTGAGAGCCCCCTGTAATGCACAAGTCTGTTTTTATTATTCTTGCTGGGGGAACACTATTTCATCAAGTGCATGATTCCACAGAGAAGAGCCGACAGCCACGGCCTGGCTATATTTCTTCCAATCAAACATTCCAAGGAAAAAAAAATGAGTGGGTGCCATCAAATTCCAGAATAATGCTGCCAGATTTTATGTAAAAAGAAGGACTGATGGACAAATACAGGAAGGCAAGACAAGCTTAATGACGTGTGTTCAGGAGCTGAGATTGGAAAACTGACAGAGAAAAGCAGCCTCTTTGCTGGAATATAAATTGTTGTGCGCTGTAAAAAGGCTTTTATCTGGAGTGAATATGGGACGAAATACACAGGTCAGGGTTAAGTCATTTTCTCCGGCAAGTTAAGCGAATAATGAAGGCGAGCCCGTGCAGAGAGGAGCACTGCTACTGCTAGTTTGTCTTCATTTATTATGCCAAATCTCATGATTTTGGCGTTGGCGCAGTGAGTGCTCTGGCGCGCACCGGTGGACGACATATCGCTTAATTTACACAAGGTAATGAAAGCAGGGAATGGGGGGACAAAACAATTTACCTGCTGACACGGGAAGAAGTGATTTGCGAACACACGTGGCGAACGAAAGAGCAGGCATAGGGCCAGACCGAGGCACGGAAGAGGGGTAGAGATAGGGATGAGGGGAGGGAAAGGAGGGCAGGCAGGCGAGGATAAAAAGCATGAAGGCTTTAGGGTAAAACAAAAGGATGGATTTGACAGATTCAAGCATCAGGCTTCAATGAGGCAACAGAACACACAGCCTCTCTCTCCCTCCACAGCCACTATAAAAAAAATAAAATAAAATAAATAAAATAAAACACACAATCAGGGGGAGAAATTGACCTTAGGTCTGGAGGGCCTGTGCTGACGAAGCCCTTGTTTTACTCCTCCTTTCCTGACCAATTGTAATCACTTATCAGAGAGCCACTTGTCTGCAGGGACAGGCAGATTTAGCAGGTTTCCCTTATACTAGGTTTTGCTGACTAGTTCTTTGAGCGTGCATTTATTAATTCATATTCAGAAATGTCTTGCATGGTGAAACCAAGTATCAGTTCAGGTTTTATCTGCCCTTCAAAGACGTCACCTGCCACCAAAAAGTTGTTCTGCAACCACGTCTATTATAATGACTCATTAGAATCACCACACATGATTTAGGTACATATTAAGGCCATTGAAAGCCAATCACTCCACAGTATTGATGGATGTGTTGTTGATGTTCACCTGATGGTATTTGACACAAACAGAAATAAACACAGCCTGGCTGAAACCCGTGACAACGGGCCTGGAGGAGTACTGTAATTTTCCAATCAGTAGCCCTTCAGGCCGGGCCTCTCCTTAGGGCGGTGAGATCAGATGAGCTCCGGCATTTTCTTTTGTCCACACACTATTTGTCTGCTGAGAGGAACAAAAACAATCAGGGAGCCAAGAGAGACCTGATTTTTGGTCTCTCTGGAAAAGGGCCAGAGACGCATCAGTGGAAGGGGTTGCAGGTGATGTGGGGGGGAAGGAAAGGTGGGGAGACACAGATAACTGACCCCCTCCCCCCCCCCCACCACCTGCTGTGGGTGGTTGGTTCTGCTGATGATGAACGGGGCTGAGGCTCAGTACCGGGGGCCCCCACTGTCGAGGCTCCTGACAGGACGAGACGGAGAGAGGAAGTGTCACTCTCTGCAGGCCTGCTGGGACAACCTGGACTCTGCTGAGTAGACAAATCAAACACCATCACACCCATCCCTCCCAAAAACACGGCTGCACGCACGCACACACACACACACACACACACACACACACACACACACACACACACACACACACACACACACACACACACACTCAGACAGCCCACTGCCATATTGAGGCTAACAGAACCGGTCCTCGCGCCGTGGTAGTCCACATGGAGCACACACACACAGCACCCTCCACCCTCCCCTTGTCCGCAGCCCTCACCGCGGGCTTCCACCCCCTCCCAATGAGAGGTGACAGTGAACAGTGGAAGTCGTCAGTGTGAATAACACACAGTCATGCTTGGGGAGACACTCTGGTGGAGCGCAACAGTCACACACAATGGAGGCTCAAGGGCCCGGCGGTGGACACGCTGTCAACCTCGCCGCGCTGCCTTCCATTACGGCTTAACTGAGGACAAATTGAGCAATCTGATGGGTTAAATTTGACACGTGTGCTCGCCTGACCTGTGTTTGTTGTACAGTGTTGCTTTCCACACTCCTGTGGGCTGAAAACAGTGAGCTACAGGACATAGATGAGTTCTTAATGAATTGCAATTAACATAACACACCGTCTCGGATCAAAACGAAGGTCAGCGGTACTTCCTTTTTTTTTCTTTTTTTTCCAAATCACAAACTCAGCTGAGCTCACATTACTGTGCCATCAGGTCTGTTGTAGCTGCTGTTCTGTTCAGCCTCACTGTGTCCTTCAACGGCACCTTATAAGAGCACACATAACACATGCAGTGGTCAGGCTTAATTTACCCACTTTCTCTGTCCACTGCCCCATCAGCATATCGTATCACATAACTGCTAATGGGCTAATGGGGGAAGGAGAGAGGGAGCAGGAGAGACAGTAATAGTTAGGGAAATGGAGCTAAGGTTCATCCAAACATTTAATAACTTTCACCTCTTACTCTTCTAATTATATCATTTAACTTGCCTGGGAGACGGGGCCAACATTGACACTCCTGTCTTACAGTGTCATCACATAATAATGACTTACGCCAGCTCGGCCTCACAAGCTGGATGAAATCGGCTCGCTATAAATTTCAACGATCACGCAAGACAATACGAAGGGATTCCGTAGAATTAGAATTGGAAATGTGTACGTGGTGTGGAGGTGGATGGAGGGGGAGGGAGGTAAAAAGAGAGGGAGATGCTCACCGCAGGAAGCACAGAGAGGAGACGTTCGTGTGACGGTTTTAGGGAAGGTGAGTTTAGACTTGGCAGACGGCGGCTTGATTGTTTGGGATCAGGTTCTGTGGTCACCGGGCTGCCGAGAAGCCGCCAGGCCTCTCAGAGGGCTAAACACCTGAGTCTAGTCTGCTTCAATGGAAAAACAGCAGCTGACATTCAATGCTCACGGCCAACTACTGACCTCATTCTGCAAATAAAACACATTGGATGGAGGAGGAGGAAGCTTGAAACCGAAGCTTTATTCCACAGCAAAACATAAGTTTTTAATAACTTTCAAAATTTCAAAAGAGAAAAGTCCAGAACAGGGAAATAGATGTGGTATAATGAAAAGGGGCAGAGGGCTTTTTTTCTTTTTTTTTTTAGAAGCTGTAAAATGACTAACTACCCCTGTATGATTGATCATTATGGGAGCATACATTGGGACGTTTGAGTCTCCTGAGCTTAAACAGTTTTCTGGTAAAATAATTTTATATTTCTGATGTAATTAACAAGTGTTCTGTAACCTCTGAGTCGAATGTGTGGAAATATTTTAACAGGTCAACAAAAGTTCATTTTATAATTACATTTTATGAAATAAGAAAATCTATCCTAGTGTTAACCGTACATGTGTGAACCTGCACTACAGAGTGAGGATAACTGGTTTCTTGATGTTCTGAACAAAAGGAGAAGGTAGAGCAGCAGAGAAGCTGATCTTCCTTATACTTAATATTAATGTCTGTTTTGTGGCTATCCCATTTCAGAAGCACCCAGCTCCTGCACTGGAGCGATTGAATGACAGAGATTACCTGTTTGGAAAGCCCCACGAGACAGCTGATTGATAATGCATGACACAAAAATGTTTTTGTTTACCCACAGATATGGCTTTGAGGCAGGTCTCAGTTTCTTGTTTTTTCCTTTAGAAACCTGATTCTCCAGACAGAAGTGGATTGAGGGGAGAGTTACAGGTCAGGAGGTCTCGTCTGAGAGTCGATTGCGGCGTCTGGTCTCCATCAGGCATCCGTACCTTCCTGACCAGAGGTGGAGGAGTGTGTGTGTGTGTGTGTGTGTGGGGGGGGGGTCGAGCCACATCATATGCGTCCCATCCTGCCGTTGTTGTCCTAAAGGGGATGTAAACATAATCCAGCACCACAATTTCATTCCTTGTGCAGCATTAGATTAGATTGAAACTTCCCTGCACACTTTCCCGAGGCTGTCAAATGAGCTGTCCGTCATGTGTCAGAGCGGACCCCCCGCTCATCCGCTCTAATACATCACACCACCTTTTACATGGATCACTACGAGTGGGTCTCCACACAAACGCCAGCAGCTCCTTTTGCTGTTATGGTGTTGATTGATAACATTTCCTCAGCTCTTCACACTTGTGCCCATTTTTGTGTAGCTGGTCGCAGGAGGGCCCCTGGTGTCTGTTGACATCTACGGGGCCCATCATCGCCTGGCAGACAGCATGTCAGCTGCGAGAAACACGGCAAATCGCTCTGCTACATTCCAAGGAAAGGACAGCTTTTCATTTATGAAATACGGCGTGACAGCTGACGGATCACATGTACCACACACCCACACAGCTTTCCTCCTGAACAATGAAGGCAACACAGCAAACAAGCTCAGGTGCCACTTGAAATTAAAGATGTCGTCTATTAAATCATCTATTTAACTTTCGTATTACACAGTTGATAAATGTTTATCGCTCATTAGCCTGTCCATACAGTTTTAATGCTATAGACGCCGTCGGTGTTGAGATCAGGGAGGGGGGGGGATCCTGAACCTGTTTTTTTTCTACCATCATATCGCCCTAACTAAATGCCACTTGGCACATAAACAGATATCCATCCCTACCTCACCATCACTGATCCAATTGAAGCAAACTGCTTGGCAAGAGGGGGACTCGTCTGTCTTTACCGTTCATTAATAAAGGTTCCACCTCGAGCTCTGAGCCCATTCACATTCCTTCAGATCGGACTGAAAGTGAACCCAATCACCAAAACCCTGGATCTGTGCTGGAGATGCAGCAGAAAGAAGATGAGGGCCGGATAACCACTTCTGAGCTGCATAATGACGACTGCGAGGGGTTAAGTATCAGCAAATATGAAACCTCCTGAAGGAATTACCCGCATACTTTTCCCAAACAGTATAAAATATAATGCAGGTAGGTTATTAAGTTTGATATCACGACAACTGTGCTTTGTTTTTTTTCAAGCCTGTCTCTG
Source organism: Antennarius striatus (assembly GCF_040054535.1). Taxonomy (NCBI): domain Eukaryota; kingdom Metazoa; phylum Chordata; class Actinopteri; order Lophiiformes; family Antennariidae; genus Antennarius; species Antennarius striatus. The sequence continues at coordinate 10,279,019 of NC_090792.1, forward strand.
TCCTGACTGAGGAGCCTTCTTCAGATTTTTTTTTTCCTTGACAGGGCTTTATGTCTTGCAGTGGAATGATAATAATGTCTCTAATCTTGTTACATTGCACACAGAATTGTCTTCCATGTTAATGATGGACTGGCCCCCTCCCCGCTCCACTGAGATGCTTCCTTTCAATTTGTGTACTGTCATCTCCCCGCCACACGCTCGAAATTGATGCACCCTCTTCCTTTTAATTAAATCAAAAGACAGTCGGGGGTCTGGGCAGGTGGGGGACCTGCGAGCACAAAGACCCGGCTGACTCCAGGACAAACTGGGGCTGCACCTGTGTGACAGTAACAGTCAGTTGATGTAAGTACAAAAAGGATCTTCTTTTTTTTTTTTTTTTTTTTAAATTTAAATAGTTTTTTTTTTGTCCGAAAATGTAGTTTCTGTAGGAACTGTCCTTTAATATTGATTGTAGTCAAAAGGCCAGTGGACACCTTCCCGGTTTAAAGTAAATAAATAAATAATCCCAGGAATCTTTCTCAGGTAGGTTTGCCCTCAGCAGAGCTGGAGCCAAAGTCTGAGAAATAAAAGCGTAAAATTTCCACACATTAGAAGGCCGATAATTGGATTTCCCGTGTCCTGTACGGTGGGCGGTGTGGTTCCTGCAGCTGTGACATTATCAAGGTAACATAACCTGAAGGCTGTGGTGCAGCACAGGCCCCGCAAGGCCTGTCCTCCAGTTCCACATCACTGCCTGCTTGGCTATTCATCCTGTGGACCCTGCAAATGAAATTATGGGGGGAAGAGCAAAGGACATTCTTTGGGAATTAATCCCATTTATGCCTAAACCCACTTCAGATTTTTATAGTGAGGCCTTCTTTGGATGTAGGACTCATTTACAATTAGACGAGGCCTTAGGACAACTAAAAGAAATACTTTGTCTGTTTAGAGTTGTTCTGTGGGTAATTGGTAGATTCAGACAGGAAATAGAAA